>NW_020697213.1:331187-619806 GCF_002925995.2 Terrapene triunguis
GGTGCCGGGAGCCGGGATGGGGAGCGAGCAGCTCGGCGCGGCGCCCGAGGGCGGCCCCTTCTTCACCCTGGCGGAGGTGGCGAAGCGCAACTCGAGCCGCGAGGCCTGGCTGGTGATCCACGGGCGCGTGTACGACGTCGGCCGCTTCCTGGACGAGGTGAGGCCAGCGGGGCTGAGGGGACGCGGGCAGGCGGCCCGAGGCAGAGGCGGGGCCGGGGCCGGCCCCGAGAGGCGGGGCGCTCGGGGCCCTGCCGGGTCAGGGACGGGCGGGCTGGGGGAGGGGAGCTCTGGGAAGGGGCACGGGGGGGTGGGGGTGTGGGTGTGGGGGGAGGGGTGTGTGTGTGGATGTGGGGGGAGGGGTGGGTGTGTGTGTGTCGGGGGGCGGGGTGGGGGGGGGCGCTAGTATTTCTGTCTCTCTTTCAATAAGCTCCCCAGGGCTGAGCACTGCCCTGCTTGGCACCCCGTGGTGCTGGTGTCACTCCCTGGCCCAGCTCTGGCGAGGAGGGAGGGGCCGCTGGGGACACTGACCGTACTTGTCCCATAATAGGATTTTATTATTAATCGTTATTCGCTTGTGGCGAAGCGGCGTCGTGAGGGACCAGTCAGGCTCGGGGCTGTGTTGTTGTTTGTGTGGCACACAGCGTGTATCGAAAGACACAATCCTGCCCCTGTAGGGTGACCCGACAGCAAGTGTGAAAAATCGGGATGAGGTGGGGGGTAATAGGAGCCTATATAAGAAAAAGACCCCAAAATCGGGACTGTCCCTATAAAATCGGGACATTTGGTCACCCTACTATTGCCTGCAGTCTAATTTAAAACTGATGGAGCAAGTGGATGGAAGTGGGGAGGGGGGTAGAGGTAACACGTGATGTGGTGGTTTCAAATCGTTTGAGTTGTTTTTCTTTTCCAAACAAATAATTGAACCTAGGAGTTCTTGTTGGCATCTCTGCTCCTCTCATGATATGAAAAAAATAAACTAAAGGCTTGGATTTGCATTTCTATGTTGGTTCCCTTAGACTAAATGAATTAGTATAAGATTTTATACTAAGTTGTGAGACAAGGTGCCTGAGGTAATATCTTTTACTAGACCAACTTCTGTTGGCGAAAGAGACAAGCTTCCAAGCTACACAGAGCTCTGTTTCAGGTCTGGGGAAAACTTGTTCCTCTCAGGAACAGAAGTTGGTTCAGTAAAAGAGATCACCTCCCCTACCTTGTCTCTCTAATACCCTGGGACCAACATGGCTACAACAACACCGCAAATAATATACTAAGTAGTGTCAGGGTAGGTCAATATTTTGAAGGCAGATCACAAGCAGAACCCAGGTTTTAAAGGAGACGATGCTGGGTGGTTCAACATGAGTATCTGTCATGTTGTTCACTTCCAAGAGGTGGGTGTATTTCTCTGACTGGGAGGGGAGTTATCCCTGTGTATAGTCTGCAGTTCCCCTGCATTCTTTGGGGTGAGCAGTGTTATGTGATAACTCATGTTGCTATTGACTTGGATTCTTGAAACGTTTTAAGGTATAGGTTGCTCCTGACAGTGTTTGGATTCAGTAATTCAGCAGAACAAAAAATGGCAATAAATTGTCAGCTGTGTTTTTGTCCCACCTCAAAATAAAACCTCAGCTGCCATGCCACCCCCACCCGCCCTGAGCTTCTGGCTTCTACATAGCAATGCACTTATCACCTCATTCTGAACTAATGCTAAAACAGAAGCACTTCACTGAAAAAGCACCATCTTCCTTTTCAGCACTGTTTGTACTCTGTGTAAGCTTGGCTTGGGTTTACCACTAGCTGAAAATGTCCATTTACACACACCTGCTATGTTGCCATAACATTATTAAGAATATGAGCAGGATGTTTGATCTCCAGGACATGATGACTAAAAAACTAGTGGACTCTACAGGCTATGTGATAGGAGACAGAATGACAACTCATCAGCCTTTTTGGGTTCTTCCATTTTGCAGCATCTGAGATATTGGAGGGTGTGTGTGTGTGTGTGTGTTTGTCTTTGTCTTTCCAGGATTTACAAAGTAAGCCAAGATACATTTTTATTGTTTAAATACAGCAAAATGATACTTTATACTGGACAAGATGGTGCTACCTTCCCCTGCAGATACTGCAAAGCTGAGTAAAGACTGTGGACATTGTGCCTGTTGGGCAGCTCAGGCAGCCAGTTTGGAATAGGATTCCTCATCTTACACAGTGACTTGACGATGTTCCGAAGTCAAACTCCTTCATTCAGCCTTTGCTTTTCTTTCAACAAATGAGTCTTAGAAGATTAAAATTGTAGCCTCACTTCTTTCTTAGCTCCCAATGCCATGAGTGTCTCCTCACTGATCCATGGTTGATGTTTGAGGGGCTGAGGCCCCAGAGCCAACCTTGCAGCAGTCAGCACTGATGACTTGAAACAATGCCATTCCTCACCAGATGACCGAGAAAGTGGAACTTTGGTCTCTTAACACTTCAACAGCCTTGAGCAGTTTGGAACAGGAAGCTGTCTGTTAGCTGGGTTCTAATAAAAGCTTTTGGTTGGTGGGACTAATTTCAGCCTATTATTTGGCTGATGTCAAAGTCAGAGGTGCATTTTTCTAAGCAGATGGTCCGTGCCCAGTTCAGCATCTCTGCCAATTCGTATGTCAATGACTGTTGACTGCAGAGGTGCTGGAACAGTTTTCCTTGTGGGGATGCTGAGAGCCATTGAACCAAACTTTAACCCTGTATATAATGGAAACCACTTCAAGCCTGGGAGTGCTGCAGCACCCCCCGCACCTATGGTTGACCACCTTCGATTGTTAATGAGGACATAATTGATGACAGTCCTAGTGAAACCATGTGGAGTGTACTGGGGTCTGCTTGTGAATTCTCAGGTGATGAAAAAGCAAGTCAACAATCACCATGTCATTGCCATGTTCCAAGCCCTTTAGCCTCTCTGGCAACATTGGAACATCAAGCTCACTATGAAGCTGTAGATCTATAGGACTATGGTTGTACCAACTCAGTTGTATGGAAGTGGAAATGAGGGCTCTGAGGAAGGCTGAAGAGCACCAGATTGATGTCTTTGATTCTCGTTGTCTTTGGCAGCTGCTCCATGTTAAATGGCAGACGAAGATCTGCAATGAAGATATTTGTAGCCAAACCCACCAACCACCTCAATCAGCACAGATTTTGGTTTGGCATCTTCCTTGGTATGGACATATTATTAGGATGGAAGACCAGTGAATTACGAAGCACTCTTATGAAGGAATGTTGCTACATGGTCGATGATGGCCTACATGCCAGAAGCTATGGTGGTGCAGTGAGGTCGGCAGTGATGATCATAGACTGAGCATCCAGCAAGACTGTCTTAAAGACCTAGCTAGAGATTGATCTGGGTGGTGCTTGATCTGCAAGGAGGCTGCATTCCTTTGGAATTTGTGGTGATGATGATGATAACACTCATAGTCATCTTGTAGGAAGACTCTTGTAAAAGGCAGACAGCCTCTGTGCCCCTTTGTGGTGCAGTTTGGGGTCTTTCACGCTGCATTGGCTTAGGCTGTCCTTTCTTTGCTTAAGTCAGTTTTGCACTGTTTGCAGCTTTCATAGTGAAATGGAACTGGAATCTTGTCTTGTCTTTAGTGAAGTCTACAGTACAGACTTCTGACGAAGTAGCTGTGTCAGTCAGGAGTGTGAAGAGTTGTGATCCCTGACCAAAAGAGCTGTGCTAGCAGAAGCTGCTAGGGTAGACAAAGTTATACTAGCAAAACTGGGCTTTTACTGGTATAGTTTGTTGCTCATAGGGAGGGATCTTGTTATACTGGTACAAAGCACAGCTTTGACAGTATAGCTGCGTCCATGCTAGGAGTGTCTTGCCAGTATAGCATGGCAGTAATCCTGTATCGGTAAAGCACTTCTAAAGTGGACACAGCCTTTCTCTGCAGGACTATAAAGGGGTCTTGGCTCCCAGATCCTCTGCCTATCTGTGTGTGCCATTGATATTCCAGTAGACCTCTACCCTGATATAACGCGACCCGATATAACACGAATTCGGATATAACGCGGTAAAGCAGTGCTCGGGGGGGGGGGAGGCGTGGCTGCGCACTCCGGAGGAGCAAAGCAAGTTCGATACAATGCGGTTTCACCTATAACACGGTAAGATTTTTTGGCTCCCAAGGACAGCGTTATATCGAGGTAGAGGTGTATTGCATTCAGCTCTGCGTCTGCATGCTGCAGTGTCTGAACTGTAACCTGCTGAGCCACTGTCTCGGTTGGGTATTTATAGGTCACCATAGGTACCCTAAGCTGTACTGGCAAAAGCACTTTTTCCCCTGTTTGTATTGGGGGATTTGCTGATGTAGCTATACCTGTATAGCTATACCATCAAATCTGTTCTAATGTATACTAAGCTTGCATCTACACTACAGCTTTTACTGCAATGACTATGTAGGCAAAAAAATCACACACCTTACCAACGTGGTTATGCCAGTTACATTTTTAAGTGTAAATCAAACCTTATTTTACAGACAAAAGCAAGTTTAATCCTCATTAGCCCTATGTAGTCAATAGAGCTGCTGGAGAGAGTCAGACCCAGGCACTTTAATGGATTTTAAACAAGCCCAGCGTCTGAGAAACTGTTCTGCATTAGATCTCTGAGAGTATGTCTACACTAGGAGAGTTATAGCACCAGCAGTTACAGCGCCGCTCAGAGAGCGCTGAAGGGAAACCACTGTTGTGTGTTCACACCATCAGCTGCCTGCACAATAGAGTGTTAACACTTGCAGCGGTATTCGGAGCGGTGCACTCTGGGCAGCTATCCCACAGAACATCTCTTCCTCTTCTGTCACTAAGAGTTATGGGAAGGTGGAGGGGGTCACAGGGCATCCTGGATCCTGTCCCAATGCCCCGTGATGCATTGCTTCACATCCCAGCAATCCCTGTACTTCCGTCCACATTTGGTGCCATCTTTCAACGGTTTGTGTAGTGCGCAGTCTGCCTCTTCGGTCTGTAGGAATGGATTCTGCACTGTTCTGGCACACCACGTTCTCCGTTCAGTCCCTCTTCTCGCTGTCCTGCCACTCCTTCAATTATTGTTTTTCAGCTGTGGAATGCATCATGACATCACACAAAGTCCTCTTTAGTTCTTCATGGCCGCTTTCTAATTCTGCGCAGCCGTTCAGCTGGTGATAACAAATAGGGAGGCTGGGCTCCCAAGGTCATCTCTGTGAAGCCAAAATGCAACATTTTATAGAAGCAGTATTGTTTGCAACACACAGACCACTGATTTAACACAGCCACTATTCACATACCTGTCACTAACTGGCAGACCCCAGGCAAGCACACATGAACCACAAGACCCCCAAAATGATGAGTAACCACAGGGGAAATCAGTGTTCCCGGACCCTACTGTACACTGGGCACGTGGCTCTTGGGGAGAGTCAGCTCTGGGGGGGGGGGGGGGGCTTATAATCATTACGGTCCCCACATTTTCCACTGGATGTGATCATTATGGAAGATATCTCACTGCTGAGGGTGAGCAAGGAATCAAAGGAGGGTCTTCTCCAAGACTGCAGCTTCCGCCCTGGCCTTTATGCGGCTCACCGGTGTGCAGGAATGGTCCCCACCGCCCCAGTGACAGCAGAGTGGCGCAGGAAAGTTACCCTTAATGGGGCAAGGAACAAAGCAGCTCTGCCAAAGAATCTGTGGCAGTGGATTGCCCAGTATCTCCATGAGAGTTTCCTGTAGATCTCTGAGGCAGATTCCTGTGAAGTGAGGGATTCAATCAACACCCTGTTCTGCCACTCAGACTAGGCATGTGGTGGTACATGCATCATACAGACACAAGCCTGCTTTCTGCAACCATCCTGCCCCCAACAACTCGCTTCAGTGATTCCCAAAATAAAAGCAACTTACCAGGGGCCTCCTCTCCTGTTTGCGCTTCGCCAAGCTCTGACAGCTGTGACTGGCTAGCCTTCTCCACAGTAGAGAAGAGCTCCTGGCTGCATGCATCTCTGACCTCCGCGTTGTCCTCTGCCTCTGGGTCCCCCTCCCCATCCAAGATTTCCTCCTCCTGGCTCAGTCCACTCTTGACTGGCATGCGAGCCACCAAAGTATCTACAGTGGCCTTCGCAGTGGAGGTGGAGTCACCACCGAGTATCATGTCCACCTCTTTGTAGAACAGGCAGCACCGAAGCAGTGGTTTGCCCCCCGCGCCTTGTGGTAGGCATTCTGCAGCTGCTTTACTTTGACCCTGCACTGCAGTGTGTCCTGGTCATGGCCCCTTTCTGTCATGCATCGTGAAATCTGTCCGTAGTTGTTATAATTCCTATGGCTGGAGCGCAGCTGGGACTAGACAGACTCCTCTCCCCAAATGCTGATGAGGTCCAGCAGCTCGGCATTGCTCCAAGTGGGGGATCGCATGGAGCAGGCCTGGCCACCTGGAAAGATGTGCTGAGACCACTGCATGGATCACCGAGCAAACAGGAAGGGGACTTTCAAAATTCCCAAGGAATTTAAGGGATGGGGCTGACGGTTGGTCACCTGAGGGCAGGGCAGTAGAGTTCAAACCGATGACCAGAGAGGCTAGAACAGGCATTGTGGGACACCTCCCAAAAGCCAATTGCAGTGCTGTAATCGACCAGGGTATCTACACTGGCACCTTGGCACTGTAGCCCCGGTGCAGAAAGCTCTCTGCCTCTCGGGGTGGTGGGTTTTTTTGTTTTTATTTTATTTTATTTTTTTTATAGCGCTGCATCTGCGCAGTGGCTTGGCAGTGTGTACACCCCTGGAGTTACAGCACAGAAAGCTGCTTTGCTGGCAGAAACTTGCCAGTGTAGACAAGGCCTGAATTGCTGTAACTGCAGATGTCAGGGATTCAGCATGAAATATTCCCTCTCACTCCTCTGTAATGGTTGGGGCAATTGCTAATTGCTGCCTGTTCTAGCCCTTGGCCACATGTTATTTGTACAGAGTTGCTGAGCTCATTGAAGTACTATTGCATAATCTCTGAGAGGCCACTCTGGTTCCCGTAAACGAGACACAGTGGGTCAGGTGCTGGTCAGTCTGTCTAAAGTGTGTCAGTTGCAATATGGATTATTTTAAACTTTATTTATCATGTTATGTTGCTGGTTACATAATAGAAGTTCTAAGACATTGGACTTACCACATGGCAAAAGTCCATCGGGTCATACGAACGTGGACAGAATGAGGGAGATGTGCAAAGGCAGCTCCTCAAATTGCATATAAAACCTATAGTCAGTTGGTATCTGTTTCTCTTCCAGAGCTGGCTGTGCTACAGTAGGGGGTATGCCTGATGTGTTTCAGATGAAGTAGAACCATTTCCATAAATATCTCCCAAATATCAAAAGGGTAATTCACTTACCACTTGAAACAAAATAAGCCCCAGAATGCAGGTTACAGTGGTGTCTCTGTGCTGCAACTGCAGGAGCCATGAAAACGAAGTCTGTGTGTTTAAATATGGATTACAAGTAAACTGCAAGGGGTTAACTTTCCAATTATGTGCTGCAATGGCCTGTCAGGAGCAGGGGGAAATGTACCTTTTGATTAGCGCTGTGAAGTGTAAGTAGCCCTGTGCAGCGTGCCTCTCTCTCCACCACATGCACTCTACCATTTGGGGCATTTAACTCATCCCCTCCAAAACCCCTTGCATTTCTATCTATCTAAGGTACTCATAAGCATCATAGGGGGGCTTGAAGTCTTTACTGGATTTCGCCTCACAGTCCCCTTCTGAGGTAGGCAGTGGTGTTTGTATTTTACAGCTAGGGAACTGAAGAGTGGTGAGTTGGGGCGCTCTCTACATGAATTCTGGTTGATATTGTCAAGTTGTATTATGAAGTACCTCTGGCTGTCTACGCCACAGCTTATGTCAGCATAATTTATGTCGCACTGGGGTGTGCATAAACCACCCCACTGAGTGACATAAATTACATTGATATAAGCCCCAATGTGGAAAGTGCTATGTCAGCAGGAGAGCTTCTCCAGCCAACATAATTACCGCTGCTCACGGGGGCTGGCTTAGATCAGCTACGTTAGAGAGCTTACAGCTGCGTTGCTATAAGTTCTCTAATGTAGCCAGAACCTGTGTGTATATGGGTCCACCATGGATGACTGGGCCTGTAGCACGTGTGACCCAGACAGAAAGAGTAAGGCCTTGTCCACACTATAGAGTTAAGTCAACTTAAGTTACGGTCCGTAACGTACAGCCACCACTGTAATTAAACCGCTGTTGCATCTCCACACTATGCTCCTTGTGTCGGTGGAGTGCGTCATGGGTAGCTATCCCACTGTGCAACTCACCACCATCTACCGTAGGGTGTGTTGGGACGGTTTTGCAATGCCTCATGGATAGGGCCCTACCAAATTCATGGTCCATTTTGATCAATTTCATGCTCACAGTATTTTAAACATAGTAAATTTCACAATTTCAGCTATTTAAATCTGAATTTTCACATGTTGTAACTGTAGGGGTCCTGTACCAAAAAGGAGTTGTGGGGGGGAGGGGTTGTAAGGTTATTGTAGGTGGCGTTGCAGTACTGCTACCATTCTTTCTGCGCTGCTGCTGGTTGCGGCACTGCCTTCAGAGCTGGGCAGCTGGAGAGCAGCGGCTGGTGGCCAGGAGCCCAGCTCTGAAGGCAGAGCTGCTACCAGCAGCAGCGCAGAAGTAAGGAGGGCATGGGATGGTATTGCCACCCTTACTTCTGCACTGCTGCTGGCGGGGCACTGCCTTCAGAGCTGGGCGCCCGGCCACCACTCTCCACCCATCAGCCACCACTCTCCGGCTACCCAGCTCTTAAGGCAGCGCAGAAGTAAGGGTAGCAATACCGCAGACCCCCTAAAATAACCTTGCGACACCCCCCCACACACACACAACTCCCTTTTGGGTCAGAACCCCAAATTTGAGAAACGCTGGTCTCCTCAATGAAATCTGTATAGTACAGGGTAAAAGCACACACAAGACCAGATTTCATAGTGGGATACCAGATTTCATTGTCTGTGACATGTTTTTCATGACCATTAATTTGGTAGGGGGCAGGTGCAGCATCCCATGATGCAGTTTTCCCATCCCATAATTCAGTGCGCATCCTAGTACGTTTCATGCTTCTTTTCAACAGTCCCTGTAACCTGCATGCCCGCCATCTCTGTCAGAAAGCACGGCTGGTGGACTGCTCGTCACTATTGTGATGAGCGTTATGAACACAACGCACCTGATCCTGCAGTATTTCATGAGCTGTGACTCTGATGACGATGCCTTGGTGTCTGCCTTACGGTGAAAGAAACAATTCAAGATTGCTGTTTGCATTCACGGAGCAGCTGCACATGGTGGACTGTAGTTTCTGAGCTTCAGAAACAAGCAGTGAGTGGTGGGATCACATTGTTATGCAGGTTTGGGATGACAAGCAGTGGCTGTAAAACTTTTGGATGTGCAAAGCCACCTTCCTGGAACTTCGTGTGGCGCTTGCCCCAGCCCTCCAGCGCAGTGATACTAAAATGAGAGCTGCTGTCACAGTGGAGAAGCGAATGGCAATTGCTGTGTGGAAGCTGGGAACGGCAGATTGCTACTGATCAGTTGCAAATCAGTTTGGAGTCGGGAAATCCACCGTGGGGGTTGTCGTGATGCGAGTGTGCAGTACCATTAATTGCCTCCTGCTAAGAAAGGACTGTGATTCTGGGCAATGTGCCTGAACAGGGGATTGTTTTGCAGCAGTGGGGTTCCCTAACCCCGGTGGGGCGATAGATGGTATGCATATCCTTATCTTGGCCCCACACCACCATGCCACAGAAAGGGCTACTTTTCTATGGTATTGCAAGCATTGGTGGATCTCCAGGGTCATTTCACCAACATGGGCTGGGCAGGGAAGATGCATGACTCATGCATCTTTATGAACAGGCCTGTACAGAAAGCAGCAAGCAGGGTCTTTCTTTCCAGACCAGTGGATAACTATTGGAGATGTGGAAATGCCAATAGTGACCTTGGGAGACCCAGCTTACCCCTTGCTCTCGTGGCTCATGAAGCTGTATGCTGGCCACCTTGACAGCAGCAAGGAGCATTTCAGGAACAGTCAGCAGGTGCAGAATGACTGGTCAATGTGCCTTTGGCTGTTTGAAGGGTTGCTCGTACTGTCTCCTCAGGAGGTTAGACCCCTGTGAGGACAATATCCCTGGTCATAGCTGCCTGCTGTGCGCATCATAATATCTGGGAAGCAGAGGGGGGGAGAAGTTTTCCCAGGGGGTGGAACGTGAAGGTGGATTGGCTGCCTGCTGAGTTTGAGCAGCCAGATACCAGGGCTATAACGGGTTCAGTGCGGAGCTATTTGCAAACATACCTATGTAATGCTGAAGTAAACTTCATATATACAGAGAACAGTATCTTTAAAGGGGAAGGGACAGGGAATTTACAAGTGCACACAACAGCAAGGCTCTCTCAGCTGGGTGTATGTGGGGCTGTCAATTTGTTTACTCTCCTGTCGGGTGGAGTGCCTTGGGTACTGCTGCAGCCCTGGAAGATACATGCAGTGTGTGGGGGAGGAGTGTAGGTAGGTCCTGGAATGCCATTCTCTGTGGGCTGCAGGGGGAGGTGAGCACAGAGGTGTTCAGCCTGAAGTTGAATCAGAGACCGCAGCACGTCTGTTTGCTCCCTGAGCAGCGTCATCATCTGCTGCCCATCTTTCCTGTCCTGACTATCCCTCTGCATTTTGTCACTGATTGTGAGCAGAGAGCTTGGAGGGTGGCAATCTGAAGCTCCAGAGGCTTGCAGCACCTTCTGGAACATGTCTTCCTTACTCCTCCTCTTTCTCCTCATCTGTGCGAACTGCTCCATTGGTGTGCCTGATGAGACCCTCAAGGCCACATCTGCAGCTGGTAAAGAGACAATGGACAGAGGTACCATTGTCCGTGTACTTACATCTCTTAATCAAAACAAGTTACAAGCACAACTTTCTCACTTTCCCTTGGGAGGCACAGAGCAGGGTTGCAGCCCCAGCCATGGTGAGTATGGCCCAAGGTGTGTGTGGGGGGGAAGATGGGGAAGCAATGGGGTATCAGTACAAGCAGATAGGGCTATTGTACTGAACGCTGGCAGTGTTGATTGTAGCTGATATCTCACTTCTGAGGGTAACGGAGGCTGCAAGGGAGCAGTTCCTGCATGTGTCTGGCTGCAGACCAGGTCTGTATGCTGCTGGCCTGTGCGCTGCAATAGTTACTCCTGGGGGAATTCTGCATTACTGCACATGCATAATTAATAAGCTGTGCATATTTTTTTTGTGCTGAAAAAAGCTTCTGGTGAAAAGTTGCTGCAGTTCCACTTTTTGCCCACCAGAATGTGCTGTGGCGATAGAACACAGCACCCGCTCCCAGCCAGCTAGGGAAGAGAAAGAGCTGCAGAGCCTTCTTCACAGTGCCTGTAGGGCCTGGTCAGGAGACGGGGCTATGGGGAGACAGACAGCGTGGGATGCTGGGGGATCAGATAGGGGCTTATAAGGGCTAATGGGTGAGGACAGACTGGGGCAGGGGCTGAATGGGAGTGGAGGCACAGGGGAGAAGGAGGTGTAGGGCCACATAGGTACGGGGTGTCTGAGTGGGGGTGGAGGGACACATGTGCCTGACTGAACGGGAGAGGCTAGGGGTCAGCCAGGGTCTGCATGGGGGAAGCTCCGTAACAGTCCCTCCCCACCCCTCCAAAAACCTGTTCCATACTTTTCCCATCCATACTCAACAACCCTCCAAGTTCACACCCAGGCTCCTTCTCAGCAATTTACTTCCCTCTCTCTCTCTTAGCTCCTCCGTTACCCTTTGCCCCCAGCCTTGCACTGCTTCTGGGAGGTGTGGGAAATATGGTTCTATATTGTAGTTTAAATGAATTATTAATCAGAGTTCTGTATTACTATACCTCATAAGGAATCTATTTGTCAAAAAACATTTTCTGAATCTATTTTGTTGTCTGTGTTGTTACAGACATACTTGCTGACAGGTATTTTGAAATAAATGACCAAAAATAATTGAAACTGGTGTGATTGTGTTATTTTGACAAATAAAATATGCAGAATTTTGCAGAATTTGAAAATATTGTGTGGAGAATTTTTAATTTTTGTTGTTGCAGAATTCCCTCAGAACTATAGTTAGAGCCCTGCAAATCTGCAGGTATCCATTTTGTATATCCACGGACCATTTTTGCGGATCGCAGCGTGGATGCAGATACAAATTTTGTATCCGCACAGGGCTCTGCAGCACACAGTCACCCAAACGGAGCGGCTGTCACCCACCCTGCAGGCTCCAGCTTGGCTCTCTGAATCACGCAGCAGTGTGCTGGCCATTCTGGGAGTTGTAGTCCCCAGTTTGCTCAGAGGGAGGAGGTAAACTACAACTCCCAGAAGGGAGTGAGCCAAGCGCCATTTTGAAGGTGGAGTTGTTCTTTAAATGAGCAGGTGGCAATGTCCAAGCCCCCCACGGGAAGGATGGCACTGCACAGAAGGGCCCAGAATGTTAGTCTCCCTGCCTGGAGTGGGGAAGGAGGTACAGCAGGCGCGGAGTGGTTGGCAGGGCAGGAGGTCTCTGGGGAGAAGTGGGGCTAGGGGGTGGTTGGGGCCTTGACATAGCCCTGTGTCACTGCTGCGCAGTGACCTGTGGAGCCATTTAGAGCCTTGCAAATCCACAGATAATGTTTGTGGATCGCGGATTGGATGCGGATACGCCTTTTTGTATCCGCGCAGGGCTCTAGCAATAGTGCCTGCTGAAGTAATTCACTGAATAGCGTGGCAAAGTGTCCTACCATGGGGGAAGAAACAAGGCAGCCCTCCCAAGAAACCTTTGGCAGAGGATTTCAGATTACCTCCAGGAAAGTTTCCTAGAGATCTCTAGGGAGGATTCATGGGACATCCTGGTGCACATAATGTGTTCTGCCTAGCTGAACAGGGGAATGAGAAGCAGATAGCAACTGTACCTGTACTGGTTATTTCACTACCTCTTCTAGCCTGATTAAAAAAACAGCGCATGAGCAGATGTGACCCTGCAGTATTGAAACAAACTGAATTCTTACCAGAGGTTCTCTCCCCTGCATCAGGTTTGCACAGCTGGAGTGCTAGAAGAAATAAGTCTCACAGGACTAGATGGTATTCCCCAAGAGTTCTGAAGGAACTCAAATATGAAATTGCAGAACTATGATCACTTAAATTGTCCCCTGTACCATAGGACTGGAAGATAACTAATGTTATTTCATTTGTTTAAAAAAAGCTCCAGAGGTAATCCTGGCAATTACAGGCTGCTAAGTGTAACTTCAGTACCAGGCAAACTGGTTGAAACTGTGCTAAAGAACAGAATGATCAGACAGATGAACGTGGGAAGAGTCAATATGGCTTTTGTAAAGAAAAATCACGCCCTACTGATCTTTTAGAATTCTTTTGAGAAGGGCTAACAAACATGTGGACAAGGTGATCCAGTGGATATAGTGTACTTGGACTTTCAGAAAGCCTTTGACAAGGTCCCTCACCCAAGGATCTTAAGCAAAGTAAGCAGTCATGGGGTAGAGGGAAGGTCCTCTCATGGGTAACTGGTTAAAAGATAGGAACCAAAGAGTAAGACTAAATGGTCAGTTTTCATAGTGGAGAGAGGTGAATAGAAGGATCTCCCAAGAATCTGTACTGGGACAAATGCCAATCAACCTGCTCATACATGATCTGGAAAAAGGTGAAACAGTGAGGTGGCAAAGTTTGCAGATGATACAAAATTACTCAAGACAGTTAAGTCCAAAGCAGACTGTGAAGAGTTACAAAGGGATCTCACAAAACTGGGTTACTGGGCAAGAAAATGGCAGATCAAATTCACTGTTGATAAATGCAAAGTAATGCACGTTGGAAAACATAATCCCAAGTATACATACAAAATGATGGGGTCTAAATGAGCTGTTACCCCTCAGGAAAGAGCACTTGGAATCGTCGTGGCTAGTTCTCTGAAAACATCTGCTCCCTGTGCTGTGCCAGTTTAAAAAAAAAAAAGCTAATACACCTCTATCCCGATATAACACGAATTCTGATATAACGCGGTAAAGCAGTGCTCCGGAGGGGGCAGGGCTATGCACTCCGGCGGATCAAAGCAAGTTCGATATAACGCAGCTTCACCTATAACGTAGTAAGATTTTTTTTTTTTGGCTCCCAAGGACAGCGTTATATCGAGGTAGAGGTGTATAAGGACCCATTAGGTAAGGGATAGATAAGACAGAAAATATAATGCCACTATATAAATCCATGGTATGCCCACACATTGAAAACTATATACAGTTCTGGTCACCCCATCTCAAAAAAGATATATTAGAATTGGAAAATATACAGAGAAGGGCAACAAAAATGATTAGGGGTATGGAACAGCTTCTATATGAGGAAAGATTAAAAGACGGGGACTGTTCAGTTTGGAAAAGAGACAGCTAAGGGGGGATATGATAGATGTCTATAAAATCATGAACAATGTGGAGAAAGTGAATAAGGAAGTATTATTTATCCCTTCACATAACACAAGAATAAGGGGTTGGGACAAGTCTTCTCTCTCTGGGAAGTGGCAACTTTACACTGGGAAGAGCAGTATTCATCAGAATTCTGAGTCTAACCTAGGGGTTCTCAACATGAGGTCATGAGTAAGTGTTTCAACCACCCTTTCCAAAATGCTAACTAGGAGCAGGGGTCCTGGTGTAAAAAAAGTTGAGAACCATTGTGCTGCCTGGATTGGTCTGAGTGCCTGGGTATGCTAAATACTTTCTTCATGGGCTAGACACTGGAATGGTCTATCCTTTCAGACTCTGAAGGACACAGGAGGACTAAATGTTGAGGCAAAAATTGTAAGGGCCCTATGCTGCTACCCTTTATGGTGAATAGCAACTTACAGTGCACAGTATTTAAGTTATTAGTTCCTGGCTAATGGACTTCTCCTTAGTAGGTGTTTGGGTAAATTTTTCAGGCCCTGAAAACCACCCTTGAAGATCTACAGCTTTAGATGAATCACTTTGGCTAGTTTTCAGGCACAACTCCCTTAAATGCAGAGTGGAAGGATGAGGTGCACTTCATGCTTTGGCTGTCATGGCAGAATGCATCTCATTTCTTAGGTCAGGTCTACACTATGACTTTAATTTGGATTTAGCAGCGTTAAATCGAATTAACCCTGCACCCGTCCACACAACGAAGCCATTTATTTCGAAATAAAGGGCTCTTAAAATCGATTTCTGTACTCCACTCCGATGAGCGGAGTAGCGTCAAAATCGATATTGTCATTTCGAATTAGGGTTAGTATGGCCGCAATTCGATGGTATTGGCCTCCGGGAGCTATCCCACAGTGCACCATTGTGACCGCTCTGGACAGCAATCTGAACTCGGATGCACTGGCCAGGTAGACAGGAAAAGCCCCGCGGACATTTGAATTTTATTTCCTGTTTGCCCAGCGTGGAGAGTACAGGTGACCACAGAGAGCTCATCAGCACAGGTAACCATGCAGGCCGATAATCGAAAAAGAGCACCAGCATGGACCGTACGGGAGGTACTGGATCTGATCGCTATATGGGGAGAGGATTCAGTGCTAGCAGAACTTTGTTCGAAAAGACGAAATGCCAAAACTTTTGAAAAAATCTCCAAGGGCATGATGGAGAGAGGCCACAATAGGGACTCAGATCAGTGCTGCGTGAAAGTCAAGGAGTTCAGACAAGCCTATCAAAAAACAAAGGAGGCAAACGGTCGCTCCGGGTCAGAGCCGCGGACATGCCGCTTCTACGCCGAGCTGCATGCAGTTCTAGGGGGGGCCGCCACCACTACCCCACCTCTGACCGTGGATTCCGAGGCGGGGGTAATCTCATCAGCTACACCTGAGGATTCTGCGGACAGGGAAGAAGAGGACGAGGACAAGCTTGCGGAGAGCACACAGCACTCCGTTCTCCCCAACAGCCAGGATCTTTTTCTCAGCCTGACTGAAGTACCCTCCCAAGCCAGTATCCAAGACCATGACCCAATGGAAGGGACCTCAGGTGAGTTTACCTTTTAAAATATAAAACTTGTTTTAAAAGCAAGCGTTTTTTAATGATTACTTTGCCCTGAGGACTTGGGATGCATTCGCGGCCAGTACAGCTACTGGAAAAGTCTGTTAACGTGTCTGGGGATGGAGCGGAAATCCTCCAGGGACATCTCCATGAAGCTTTCCTGGAGGTACTTCAAAAGCCTTGCCACAAGGTTTCTGGGCAGTGCAGCCTTATTCCGTCCTCCATAGTAGGACACTTGACCACGCCATGCTAGTAGCAAGTAATCTGGTATCATTGCATGACAAAGCCTGGCAGCGTATGGTCCCGGTGCTTGCTGGCATTCAAGCAACATCCGTTCTTTATCTCGCTGTGTAATCCTCAGGAGAGTGATATCGCTCATGGTAACCTGGTTGAAATACGGGAATTTAATTAAGGGGACAGAGGTGGCCGTTCCTACTGGGCTGTTTGCCTGTGGCTGAAAAGAAATCCTTCCCTGCAGTTAGCCAAGCGCGGGGGGGCGGAATTGGCCCTGAGCTTTTTGCATTTGGCTAGCAGGGATCTTCCCTGATACCAGCTACGCGGTGGGGGGAGGGATAAAGCGATCATCCCAGAGAATTGGATGTGGGAGGGTTAGTTTGTTTTCTGCTGCTGAAGGTTAACAGGAAAACTGCAGCAGTCAATGGGCTTTGCTTGGTATGTGGGAAAGGAGGGCGCAGAAGCCAAAAGACAATGGCTTACCATGGCCGCATGCAAGCTGAATTCTGTTGCCCGGACCTGCGTCTGTGATCTCTAACACCAAAGCCACAGGCACTCAATATTAAGATGGAAAATGCGACCTTGTACTGAAATCACATGTGCTATGTAATGTGAATAGTGTTGTTCACCATGAAAGAGTATAAGCATTGTTCTGTAAAATGTATTAATTTAAAAACTTCTCTCCTTTTTTTTATCCCTCCCTCCAGCAGCTGCAAATTTTTCAAGCCTCCCTCCTCCATCCCGAAGGCTATCTCAGATAAGGCGGCGGAGAAAGAGGACGCGAGACGAGATGGTCTCGGAAATAATGGAATGCACCCGCAATGAAAGAGCTCATTTGAATGAGTGGAAGGACACGGTATCTAAATACAGGAAAGATGCCAGTGAACGTGAGGTCATGAGGGACGCTCGAGATGAGAGGTGGCAGACTGCAACGCTGGGGCTGCTGCGTGATCAAACGGACATGCTCCGGCGTCTGGTGGAGCTTCAGGAACGGCAGCAGGATAACAGACTGCCGCTGCAGCCGCTGTATAACCTCCCTCCCCCCTCACCATGTTCCATATCCTCCTCACCCAGACGTGTAAGAACGCGGGGGAGGAGGCTCCGTGCACCCTCCCACTCCACCCCAGTGGACAGCCCAACCAAAAGGCTGTCATTCTATTGAATTTTTTCAGTGGCCTTTTACTTCCCTCCTATCCTCCTCCCAAACCTCACCCAGGTTACCTTGTCGGTTCTCTCCCTATGTTTATAATCAATTAATAAAGAATACATGATTTTTAAAGGATAGTGACTTTATTTCCTTTAAAAGCAAGCTGTGATTTAAGGGGGGAGGGTGGTTTGCTTACAGGGAATGAGTCAATCAAGGGGGCGGGTTTTCAACAAACAGAACTTTCACACCGTAGCCTGGCCAGTCATGAAACTGGTTTTCAAAGCTTCTCTGATGCTCAGCGCTTCCTGGTGTGATCTTCTAATTGCCCTGGTGTCTGGCTGCGCATAACCAGCAGCCAGGCGATTTGCCTCAGCCTCCCACCCCGCCATAAAGGTCTCCCTTACTCTCACAGAGATTGTGGAGCACACAACAAGCAGCAATAACAATGGGGATATTGGTTTGGCTGAGGTCTGACCGAGTCAGTAACGAGCGCCAGCGACCTTTTAAACGGCCAAATGCACATTCTACCACCATTCTGCACTTGCTCAGCCTGTAGTTGAACAGCTCCTGACTCCTGTCCAGGCTGCCTGCGTATGGCTTCATGAGCCATGGCATTAAGGGGTAGGCTGGGTCCCCAAGGATGACTATAGGCATTTCAACATCCCCAACAGTTATTTTCTGGTCCGGGAAGTAAGTCCCTTGCTGCAGCCGTTTAAACAGATTAGTGTTCCTGAAGACGCGAGCGTCATGAACACTTCCCGGCCAGCCCACGTTGATGTTGGTGAAACGTCCCTTGTGATCCACAGGTGCTTGCAGCACCATTGAAAAGTACCCCTTGCGGTTTATGTACTGGGTACCCTGGTGCTCCGGTGCCAAGATAGGGATATGGGTTCCATCTATCGCCCCACCACAGTTAGGGAATCAAAGCCATCCACTATGACCTGCACATTTCCCAGAGTCACTACCTTTCGTAGCAGCAGCTCAGTGATTGCTTTGGCTACTTGCATCACAGCAGCCCCTACAGTAGATTTGCCCACTCCAAATTGATTCCCGACTGACCGGTAGCTGTCTGGCGTTGCAAGCTTCCACAGGGCTATCGCCACTCGCTTCTCAACTGTGAGGGCTGCTCTCATCTTGGTATTCTGGCGCTTCAGGGCAGGGGAAAGCAAGTCACAAAGTTCCAAGAAAGTGCCCGTACGCATGTGAAAGTTTCGCAGCCACTAGTAATCATCCCACACCCGCAACACTATGCGGTCCCACCAGCCTGTGCTTGTTTCCCGGGCCCAGAATCAGCGTTCCACAGCTATAACCTGCCCCATTAACAGCATGATTTCCAAAGCACCGGGGCCCGCGGTTTGATAGAATTCCATGTCCATATCCTCATCACTCTCGCCGCCGCGCTGCCGTAGCCTACTCCTTGCCGCCTGGTTTTGCAGGTTCTGGTTCAGCATAAACTGCACGATAACGCGCGAGGTGTTTACAATGTTCATGACTGCTGTCTTGAGCTGAGCGGGCTCCATGCTTACCGTGGTATGGCGTCTGCACTGTTCACCCAGGAAAAAGGCGCGAAACGGTTGTCTGCCGTTGCTTCCCTGGAGAGGGGGAGGATGTACCCAGAACCACCCGCGACAATGTTTTTGGCCCCATCAGGCATTGGGATCTCAACCCAGAATTCCAATGGGCGGAGGAGACTGCGGGAACTATGGGATAGCTATGGGATAGCTACCCACAGTGCAATGCTCTGGAAATCGACGCTAGCCCCGGTACATGGACGCACACCGCCAAATTAATGTGCTTAATGTGGCCGCATACATTCGACTTTATACAATCTATTTCCAAAATTCGAATTATATAAATTCGGATTAATCCCGTAGTGTAGACATACCCTTAGTGATGCATGTTCTCTGCCTTGGGCAAGGCTGTTAGGTTTCAGTAAGCATCTTTCCATCTCTTTTCCTGCATTCTTGCTCTCTCTAACAAAACCAGGATCAGGAAAAATCTAGTTCCTAAAGGATTTAATCATGCTTTTTCTATCTGTCATTTCTTCTTGTACTGCCCACCTGCATCTATTATCTCTGCACCCTCTTGTCTCACTTTGGAGGTAGTAGGCTGGCGGTGTGAAACCTGCCAATGGGAAAGGCCTGTGGCGTTCATCGTGGAGGTGACACTTCACCTCTGCCCTCACCCTCGGAAGGCTTAGCTTGGGTGGGGAACACTCCCCATGGTTGTTCCCCGCTCATTACAGAAGCATGTTCATATGCAGCACCCACTCTGAACTCTGTGCACAACTATCATTCTGTTGATTACAGGTCCTACTAGCTTTTCAAGGGTGAACAGGTATCTTTTATCGCCTGTGGTGTTTTATATACTAGTTAGATAAAGGTTCTACGGAGGAATGCAGCCTTGAGGGGGAAGGAGACTAATTTCAGTGATTTAGACACTTCAGAGGTGAATATTTTTTTTTTTTTTAAATCAGTCAAAGTGCAAACAGTAAAACTTCTCTTTAGGACCTTCACTCCCCCTGGCTGCTGAGTGTTTGCCCCTGGCTGGATTTCAGAGTGGGCCAGATGCAATGCTGGTGAATCAGAGGCTGCTTCAAGGAGGGTCACTAGAGTTGTCAGCTTATGCCATTGGCAAGCTTGGCCCTCTCTCTGTTGATGTTACTGTAAGTGGAAAGATTAAAGCAGACCGAGATCCTCTTATTGCAGCACCCTCGGGAAACGGAATAGCAATGTTGCCTCCACTGACATCCAGGAGAGGAGCATCCTAGAATGAGCGTCTGGGAACCCTTCCCTAGCAGCCTTTATTCCAGCAGGCGAGGAAGAAATAAGAATGGCTCATGCATGGAAGGAAAGGAAAAAACACACAGCAGGAAAGAGTTCTCTGCAAGCAAGAGTGCCTGGCCTGCCCAGCACGTTCTGTTCAGGAGCCGTGAGGAGGTGCTCTCTCTGTTCTGCCTAAATAGTCACGGTCACTGCTGGAGTATACTCAGCGTCTCAGGCTCTGCTGTTCGGGGCTCCTGTGCTTGTGTGTTGCTTGCACTCACGGCTCCTCTAGAGGTGAACTCCTGCTCATATCCTATGTGGTGCTTCTGCATGAGCATACGTCTAGGTGCATCAGGAGTCAGACCAGCCTGTCGTGGCTATGAACCTTAGGGACTACAGAGCAGACATGACTGAGAGGGCCGAGTCAGTGCACTGTGGATGTTGGGGAATTGCTTCTTGTTGGTGGAGGGATTTTTGCTGCCTGTAAAGCAGGTAAGGCTGGATTCCAGGTGCTTGCCAGACCCTGCAGTGCTCTCTCATTACTCATGACTGCCTGAAGGGGAGGTTGCAGACTTGGACCTTCAGTGGGGTTATCTTGAGCTGTTCTGCGGGGGCTGTGATGAACTGAAAAGATTGGAGTACATTTGCAGTGTTGGGCCCAGGACATTACCAGAGTGTGTGTGTTTGTGGAGGGGACTGGAATTCTTCTCATTGCTTTTTATCCCTCAGCCTTGGGCTCACTGAATTCTTTCTTTTCCAGCATCCAGGTGGAGAGGAGGTTTTGCTCGAACAGGCTGGTAGGGATGCCACAGAGAGCTTTGAAGATGTTGGGCACTCCACAGATGCCAGGGAAATGCTCGAAGAGTACTTCATAGGAGAGGTTCACCCGGTAAGGAACAGTTGGGTGTGACAAATCCAGAGGGAACTCTGTGCATGCCCCCTCTGGGTAATCCAGCAGACAACTACATCAAGATCTGTCCTACTAAATGTGAAGTTGCTGTGTACCTCCTTCCTCCACCCCAAAAAAACAAACAAATCCCAAAACACATGCAGAAATGTAGGCTGTAGATTAAAATCTAAACAAGATCTAAAATCTTCCCCATTCAGAGGCTTCTGAATACAATTTAGTCAATGTCCCTGTCACAAGGTGCACCTCTCACTGCTGGGCTGGGGTTAGCTCGAGACCGACATTGCTAGTCATGGTTGCACACCATCACTCCGACCCTGGTCTGCAGCTCCTCTCACTCCAGGACCCACAGCGGCTCCTTTGCGATTTAGTCCTCCAGCTGGGTCACTCAGCATTCCCCCTTCCAGGGTTCAGTCCATCAGCAGTCGTAGGCAGTCTGCCATTCACTGCTTGAGTTCCATGCCATGCCCTCGGGACCCAGGCTTGCCATCTTCTCTGGGATCCAGTCCAGGGACTCTCGGCTCAACAGTTTTGGGCTCCTTTCTCTCCCCCTCACTGCTCCTTCCTTGGACTGCTTCCTACCTGTCTGGCTCCCCGTCTCTCTCTGGGTGTACCAGCTCCAAGAATCCCCTCCTTGGGAGTGACTGCTGCCTGCCTTCCTGCAGTCTATCCTAGCCACCCAGTCTGTAGCCCACTACCTGGCTTTACAGGCCCCCCCTGTTTCTGCACATATGAGCCTCTCTAATTAACTGCCTCTAGCCTAAAGCTCCCCTGTTTGCAGTCTAATTAGCTGATTAACCCCCCACCTGGCCCAGTTCAGCTCCTGCAGGGCCAATGTGGGAGCTCACCCCATCACAGTCCCTTAAAGAAATTCCTTTGAGAGGCTGTCTCTGCAGGGGGTGTGTCTGAACTCCTCCTTGCCTTGTGGATCAGGGGTTGATGATGTGAGACAGCTGATGCTGTGAACCCTGCATTCTACATGCTTTGTGATTAAACTTGCCGTAAAGCCAGTGTCTCTCAGATGTCAAGGCCTTGGTCACAGCCAGGGCACCAGAATGGGGGGCGGGGGGAGGGAAGGGAAGGGGCATGGCCCCATCACTTTTAAAAGTAGGAGGGCTATGCCCTCCCACTTTTTACTGGCCGTAAGGGTGAGCAACAAGTGGGGAAGGGAGGGAAGAGGTGCAAGCGGGAGGCGGGGCCGCGGGGGAAGAGGCAGTGTGGCGCCGGTGGCCTCTGTTCGGGCGCCGGTGGCCCCACCGCTCTTAGGGAGCTGCTGCTGCTGGTCACAGCGAGGAGCTGACGTTGAAATGTTCCAGGCAGCTGCCCAGGTGGTACTGGCTGGGTGCCTGCTGATTCTTCTGCGATGGTTGAAAACTTCTTTCCAAAAGGCAAAGTTACAATGTTTGCAATTTTTTCTCTTCTCTTTTCTCCCCCCACCCCTCCAAAAACCTGCAGTGCGATCGTAAAAACGAAGGCTCTAAGGTAAGAAGCAAGTGTTTTGTTTCCCCCCCCCTTGTAACTTAGTGTCTAGGAGTCTGCTGCGTTCAATTAGCAGATATTTCATTTTGCTTCTACACAATATGTTAGGCATTAGCCTAGATGGAAAGGTTACACAAACCATAGGGATTGGACGCTGTGGTGAAGAGACCCAAGAAAGTGTGTGGGGGGGGAGGGGTTGAATGCTGCTTTGGAGAAGAGGGGGGCTCCCAGCCGTGCCAGGAACAGCAGGGCTGTTGCATTGGATATGAAGTGGAAGAGAAAGATGGTATCTTGCTTTGCAAATGAGATATGGCTCATTCTTTAGGGAGCAGGGATTTGTTGTATTTTATTGCATTTATTTGGCAGGAAAAGTTATTTTTGTATTCATATTTGTAAACCACTTCAACATGAGCCACTAGACAGAAAGCCCATTGTTTAAAATTGATGATTGAGTTGCTAGAGTTGTCTTTCCCTCTTTTTTTGCCACAGTAATACCAACTTCTCTGGGTTCTCATTGCAAATCCAGTGTATAGATCAGGCAGATTGAGTTTGAGGAACTGGGAAATATGCAGGGTAAGGACCACACAAGAATTATTGAGCAGATCCCCATGGTAGATGTAACTTTTAGTATGATGGCCTAAATCAGCCAACAGTTCTGGTTCAGACACAGGAGTGTTTAGCACCTGTCTGTCCCCAGATGGTCTCATGGAATATAAGCAGGAGAGGACCCATCCGTTGCCTTGCAATTCTGACTGTGTAAATGAGGTCTACGGAGTCTGTACATGCTCAGGTCTGGTACGCGACACGTTTACTGAAAGAGGAATAAAGTGGTTTTTTTAAACTAGTTCTAAGCATTATCTGTGCCTTGTTTTTTTTGTTTTTGTTCGTTTTTTAAACTCTTCCTCCCCAGTTCCTGTTGATAAAGATTTGAAACAACCATGATGTCCTAGTTCACAGTTTATTGAACTTGTCCTGAGAACATCAACTTTTGATTGTAAACATGTCCAGGAAAATGCCCTACTAATCTGAAAGTGTTCCCCAGCAGCCAAGAGATTTAAGCCAATATCACCATGAGTTTGTGGCATTTGTTGAAAACGCCCTTGCTTAGACAGGATCTGCTATTCTCATGTGCAGTATTATAGTCTTGAGAGGTTGTAAAATCCATACCATGGTTTGGTTTGTGATATGTCGGAGGGCAAAAGATCCTTGAAAATATGAGTAACCTGTTCAAATGTGGAAACAAACTGCACCAGTACACAGCCAACTACACAACCACCCAAATGAAATGTCCATTATAGCGGATGAAAATGTGTAAGGATATCCTAGCAAGGTTAGTCCTATTTGTATTCTAGTGAGTGGCAGGCTGGAGGAACATGTCTTGTTTATGATAATGTTACTTGTTTGCAAATTTATGCATGCAGTGGTGGCCAGAAAAAGGAGACATTTTACCTTGCTTCCTGTCCTATAAACACCCACTGTGATATTTCATCCTAAGCATAGGAGAACACCACAATTCTGCAGTAAAATCAACACTGCAATAAAGTAAATATTTCCCTTTGATCTTGTAGGTGTTTTTAAGGCACCTGTCCCCTTGGTATCTAACTTTTAAGATCACCTCCTGTATCTTAACTTTAGTTAACATTTGTGTAACTAAAGAGGTCTTAGTGTGACATGGTTCGTAGCTTGGATGTGACAAGAATCTCTCAATCCTCTCTACAGAAGGAGGGAAAAACCCTCCATCCAAATTTCCCCACTGCCAGGTACAACTGATGGGTTGCTTTTGAACAGTTGCACTCTTGTTAACTACTTATGTAGTGTTGACTTCCTCACTTTCACTATGTGCTCAGCAAAAGGCTACTCCTGTGAGTCTAACAAAATCTTCCAGTTGCAACTCCAGCAGTGGAGGATGCTTTAAGTACCAATGGTTGCTCATATCTAGGCCCTTCCTATTCTAAGGGCTGAAGAAACCTCTTGGAGGCAACCTGCTCACCTAACTCAAGATTAGCCACGTGATTTGCAGAGTGTGCTTGCAGGGCTTGACCAGCTTTTTCAAATACTAGTATCAAAATGCACTGTTCTCACTTAGCACTTATGTAGTGATTGTTACCCTGAAAGGCTGGATATGTGACACATACCACAACATCTCGTACTGATATGAGAAGGGAGCCATGGTGATGGTAGCTCAGGCCTCTTTTGGGTACTACTAAGAGAACTGGAAATTGAAAGCTTTGGTGCCAGAATATGGACGTGTATCATACTGTCTGGTGTAGAAGTATCAACAGCAAAAAAATTGGCCTTGACAGGGCCAAGTTGTTAAATGCTTGGGGGAGGCCTTTTTTTCTGTCTTTAGTTACTGACTAGTGTCTTTTTGACGAGACTCTGCTACTGTAGTTGGCCTTAAAGCCTATGGGTATCCCTCTTGATGTCTTGCGCTTCACTTCGTGTTCTCTTGATCTACCTTCCATAGGGAAAATAATATTTGAAGGATGGATGTGTGACAGGTTCCCCCCAGGGTGCCACCCAGAACTGGGGTACTACTGAGCTCCATGACCCACTAGCCTGGGCTCCCTCTCACACTATACTGCTGTGACAAGCCCTCCAGCCTGCACTTTCACTAGCATACGCACAGGTAGGGGCACACCCAGCTGCAGTTACAAGTAGGCTCTCTGACCAGCCCCTGCATGGGCAGGCTACTCCCAGCTCCTCAGGCATGCACCCTCTCTGGTGTATAAACCCAAAATTGTACAGTCTTGTGCTGCACAGGGAACTGTACAGCGTAAGCTCATAAAATTTGCCCCTTCCCTCAATGTGAAGAAGAATATGCAACAGCCTTTTGCCCAGAGATATGATTCCCACACACTGCTGTAGATGAAGCAAAAGATAAAGTGCTTATAAGTGATAGCAAACCAGATCAAAGCAGATTACCTAGCAAATAAACAAAAAACGCAAACTAAGCTTAATATCTAAATAGATTGGATATGAATAGCAGATTCTCACCCTAAGAAATTATAAAAGCAGGCTGCAGATTCTTAAGGGGCAAGCTGCATTTGCTTTGCAGCTTGGAATCCCCAAGTGTTTCATTCACAGGCTAAAAATCCCTTTAGCCTGGGTCCAGCACTTTCCCCAGTTCAGTCTTTGTTCCTCAGGTGTTTTCAGGAGTCTTCTTGTGTGGGGAGTGAAGAACACCACTAGATGATGTCACTCCCTGCCTTATATAGCTTTTTGCATATGGCGGGAACCCTTTGTTCCCAAAACTTGGTTCCCAGACCAGTCTGTGGGAAAATACTGACATCCCAAGATGGAGTCTGCAGATGTGGTCTCCTCACATGTCATCGTAGAGTCGTAGCAGCCATCGCTCACAGGCTGTTTGGACCCTTCACAGGAAGGCTTACCAGGTGGGAGATAAGCTTCTGCTAAGACCTATTGTTTTTTTCCCAAATTGCCCTAAATAGGCGCTTCCCCACTCATTATCTAGATTGAAAGCATATTGTCTAGTGCGCGTTGCCCAGATGTATCTACATTTGAAATACAGATACATAGTCAATATTCATAACTTCAGATACAAAAATGATACATGCATACACATAAGATAATCCTATTCAGGAAATTATAACCTTTTCAATAACACCACACGACTTATCTTGCATGAAATACATTTATAGTTGTCATACTCATATGTCACTGAAGTGCAGTGTCACAGGATCATGTTTATGCTGGGTGTAGTGGGTTAACGGTTGTCCTTCCTCTTCTGGCTCAGTGGGAGGCCACGCCCCAGTGCCAGGGCAGGGCCAGGCAATAATACTGTCTAGGCCCCTCAGGCCAGGCAGAGCAAACAAACAAACAAATGGTCTATTGCCTGAAGTCCTGGCTCAGACAGACGGCAGACAAACACAGGCTTTGGCCAAAGGTTGGGAGGCTGCCACCCCAGGGTGGGGTTGGCAGCAGCAGCTAGGGGGATCCAGGCCCACCCTGCTCCACCAGCCCAAGGCCCGAACAGTGGCAGAGGGTTCCGCCACTGGGTCAGCAGGGCTCATACTGCAATATGCTGACTTGGGTTCTAACACCAAAACTGGACCAGCGTCTGGTTTCCCTGGGCTACTTCCTACCATGGTCTTGATGAGGGGTTTCGTGTACTGGGGTTTTCTGTCTCCTTGGGATATATGGTGAGCAGCAGTTCTTCTCCTGGGTCAGTCTCCTCTAGGGGCAGGGCACAGCGCACCTTAGGTTCAGCTGCAGGGCTCTGCACCAGGTTGGAGACATCTGCTTCCTTCCCTGGCTCAGGCTCAACTGGGCTAAAGGCCCTGTCCTTTATACTTCCTGTCCTGCCCCTTAGCTTCCGGCGGGAGGGGTGGGGCTGGCCTGGCTCCACCCACTTGGGATCAGAGTGGCTCCTCCCCCTCCGGCTCAGTGGGAGGCCACTCCACCTCATTACACTGTGCCTTTCTGATCTGCCCAATGAGTCTCCCAGTCGGGTCCTCTAGCTTAGACAGCCTTTTGTTGGTTGGTGAGCTGGCACTTTCACCTAATCTGTGGCGATGTCCTTTAATGCATGCTTAGATGCTGTTTGAAGGATGGTTAAGGCTACGATTTGATCACGGAAGTCATGGAATCCGTGACTTCCACAGACCTCCATGACTTCAGCCCGCAGTGGCTGGGAGCTGTAGGCTACCCCCACCTCCCGTGGTGGCTGGGAGCTTCGGAGTACTCCTGCTGCCTGGAGTGGCGGGGGTCTCCCACAGCTCCCCAGCTGCCACAGATGTGGGGGGAATCCCCTGGAGCTCCCCAAGCCCCGTGGGCAGTGGGGGATCCCAGGTAGCTCCTCAGCCACCAGTGGCAGGGAATCCCCCGGCAGCTCCCCAGACTAAAGGGGAAAAGTGTACTCTCTGAATGTTGGTGGTGCCTGTGTAGATACTCCACATTTCAAGAGGATGGATTAAGAATTGAATGGCAGCCTTCGCTGCTCTAGCTCAGGAGAGCTAGGCATGGTTCCCTCTGGAGATTGTCAAAATAGCTGAACAGTTTACTAGTTGATCTAGTAAAATGAAGCCCCAAACCCCGTCTTTCCAGGCCTCTGTGTACATTGCTGCCTGTGGCTCAGGACCGGAGGGAAAAAACTGAGTCATTCAGTGTTTCTTCCACAGAGCTGGTGGTTTTGTGTTTACACAAATTGGGATACTGAATAAACCTTGCCAGCAAATTATTACTTTGTTTTTGTTCTAAAGATCAGCAGCACCTCAGTGTGGGATTTGAACCTCACTCCCCTGACATCAGCAGAGTGTTATTTCCACACCTTGAACCGCAGACCTCTGTTTGCATCATTCAGTGTGTCCTGATCACTGAACTGTTAGTGTTGTCAGATTCAACCCAGGAGACAGACCTAACCACCTGGGTTTGGCCTGAAATCACGAATTCTGTGTCAGCATCACCATGTGATCTCTACGGCTTCTGCTGAAAACTTGGGGACTCCCGGATCAGAACCTGGGTGGGGAGGCATATTGGAAAACTACCCTTGAAAGGATGGGGTGGAGAATCTGTAATAAATGGAATCTAATTAAGGAGTTAAATGTGTGTCTTGCAGTTGGCTTCTCCTTGTACTTGACTAGGAGACTTGGTCTGGCAACAGCTCTGCTTTAGACAGCCCTTTCATTAGACATCCTGAAGAGGCAACATCATCTTTTTCTGCAGTCTGTTGGGAGGGTCTGTTTGTTCTGTTCAGCTATGGAGAGTATCGTTCAAACCAGCTCAAACCCCAGGGTAGTTATACAGAACAGCAGGCCTTTCCAATTCTTCTCTTCTTATTTCAACCCTATTTCATAAACCGATGCAAAGCCACATCCGTCAATAAAGGGTGTATAGCAATGGGTGCCAGCCTGAGCAGCTGTGCTGAGTATGAGAAGGAGAACGTACGTCATTTCACAGCTTACTGTGGTGGATGGTGAGCCTCCAAGGGGATCTAAAGAAATTGGAAGATTGAGCAGCACTATGGAAAATGCATTTGAACTTGGATAAATCCAACATAATGCTCACTGGTGGGGAAGAAAGATCTATCCTCTTCTGACGGGTTCTGAACTTGCAGGGTGCTCTAAGGAGAAAGATCCCTGCTGCTATCCTTAGTTCAGTGGAGAAGAGCAGTCCAGTGTGCTGCAGCAGTCTAGGGGAACAAGTAGGTGGCTCAGGTGTATTTAAAAATAATAACAAAAGATGGAAATAATACATAAAATAGATAAAAGATGTTGCCTCTTTGATATCACTTTCCTTTTGAGGATCTCAAAGTTCTTCTCCAGCACAAATGATGGTATCCCTGCATCTAAAACAGCATCTTAATTTCAAAGACAGCATAAATTGCAAAGGGCAGCACATTGGTTAGAAGTGTATTGGGACTTATGGAGGATGAGACACCGTAGAGGACCCTGGAAAGGGGAAGTGTTGTAGGGGTATTCAGTTCTCAGAAGGTCCTTCCTTTCTTCTGCCCCATAGCATGAAAACAAGGGATCACATATCCCTCTCATACTTCATCCATTTCACACTAAGTCAAAGGAAAGAAAGTATTTTTACACATTGTATAGTCACTTTGTGAAACTTACTTTCACTGAAGATCAATACTCTTGCTTGTATATACAATCATATATTTTAAAAAACCCAAACCAGCCCTGGGCTGGCTTTGTGTCTCCTTGTTATCTGACACCTTTTCACAAACACTAAAACTAACTCACTTTAAAAAAAAATGAAAGGGGATGATGATGTGGACACACGATATGCAACTCTTTAAGCTAAACTATGAAGGGGAATAATCTTAGACATCATGGCATCAGTTGATTGCCTAGGGGAAAAAATCTTTCCCAATCTCCATGTTAAATACAAAATTACGGTTTTGTCAAGATGTTTTATAGATGTTTATACTTTCCTCTGAAACATCGGGTATTTTGATCCTGGATGCAAGGTATCTGGCTAGCTGAGCCAATGATTTGATGTTTTTGGCAAATCCTTTGTTTCTTTCGTGATGTGGGCTAGTTACAGGCTTTGTCTGTCTTAGGGGATGGGGTAGCATGTCCCTTAATGGCTGTAGTATCTATCCACATAGTATCCCTATGTAATAAAGTATAGTTGTGACCAGAGGTCCCGATCAAGATTGGACCCTGTTGTGCATAGAGATAGATGTGGTCCTTGACCTAAAATGCTTATAATGAAAGAAGAGAAGGGGGAGGCTGAGATTAATGTAACATTTTGAGGGTTTTTAATACATAAATATCAACTTTCCCCTACCTGCCCCTTCTAGGCATTAATTGTTGACTGACTTCTTGTAGGTGTTATGGAAGAAATGGATCTTTAAAAGTGATTTGAAGGAGGACAGGGTTCGTAGCCTTACAAATCAGTTCAGGGAGGTAGTCCCATAAATAAGGAGTGACCTGGCAGAAAGCACAAAGCTATTTATGGAAGGAACAGACAAGTGAGTGGTCAGTAATGGAATCACCAGGAGATTGGAAGAAAGTTGGGGATAAATACGGAAGGACAGAGTAGTAAAGAGCTTTGGTGGTAAAGAGAAGAAACTTGAACTTGACCTGGTGGACGAGGGTTAGGCAGCAGAGGGAATTACAGGAGGAGGATGTGATGTGGTTAGACATGTGGGCAAGGAAGATGACTTTAGAAGCTGTGTTTTGACTAGATTGGAGGGCAGCAATGGTGGCTATGAGGTTCCAGCAGCTGAGACCAGAGATGAAGGCCTGAATGAGAGTTTCAGCTGCCTGGACAGAAAAGGATGAATTGGAAATTTGATGGAGGAAGTGTTAGGATTTGGAGACATCCTGGATATGTGTAGTAAGTTCAAGGGAGGAGTTGAAGAAAATTCCTAGATCCTATGCCTGAGTGTCAAGAAGGTTGGTGGTGTCAACAGTCACTGGGGGAAGTAGATACAGTTTTGGAGTCCATTTTTGGACATATTAAATTGTTGGTGAGACATCTGTGTCAGACGTGGAATTTGGTGGAAGGACAAGAAGTCTGGAGTGGAAAGGTAGATTTACAAGTAATCATAATCCATAGCACATGAAGTAGTGTGAACAGATCACCCAGAGAAAGAGAGAAGAGGAGGGGGCTGAGGATGGAGCCCTGTAGGATTCCCATGGAGACTGGGAGATGGGGAAGAGATGAACCTGCCAGAAAAGATGCTGAAGGAATGATCACACAGAACCAGGTAAAAGCCAAGAGAGGCAAAAGTTTGAGGAGGATGAGACTGACCATGTCAAGCAGCGGGGGGGTCAAGAAGATGAGAATGGAATACAGGCTCAGTGATTTAGCCAGGAAGAGATCATTCAGACTTGGTGAGAGCAGTTTTGGTCGAACGCCAGGCGCAGAAGCCACACTGGAGGGGGATCTATGATGTAGCTGCAGGAGAGCAACTTGAGGTAATGGTTGTAGATAGCACATTCAATGAGTTCAGAGGTGAAGGGAAGAAGTTGGATGGTTGGTGCAGACAGGTGGGGTAAAGAGTTCATTTTGCTTTTAAGGATGGGTAAATCTAGCACATGGTTGTATTTAGAGGGGGTTTGAAGTGTGAGGTTGAGGAGGGAGTGGAGTCAGGGAGGCAAGTGAAGAGATGTGGTAGAGAGCAAGTGAGAACCCTGTGTTGGTTATGGAAGGGAAAAGAGATATGGGAAAGGGAGGAAGATGTGAGGGTTTTTCTGTCCCCCTCTCTATGGCAACTACATGTTCAGGGTTGTAGTTCTGTCAGTATAACTCGTATAATGTATCTCTTTTTCTCCTCAGGATCCAAACACGACATCCTCAAGCCAGTCAAGGTATAGTACCCTGTTTATATCGGAATAAAGAGGTCTGAGGGCTGGGGCACTCTGTAGCATTACATATTAATTCTGTGCCTGTCAGTGTACGGAGCAGAAATCCCAGAACCTTAATGCAGAGCTCTTGAGTGCAGCCAGTCTAAGATAAGTAGCCAAATTGCAGCCCAATGAGTTCTATGTGAGTCCACAGTTCCCCTCTTTAATATGCAGGAGCCACCCATGGAGAGAAGTCCCAGCATGCAAAGCTCCATCCTGTTCAGAACAGCTATGCTGATCACTCCTAGCGATCTGGGACTTTGTCTTTGGTTCACACTTTCATTTTAAATATTACTCTGGCTGCAAACTGCTCCACTGTAATGCCAATTTAGGTGAATGTCATAGATTCCTGGCCCACTGTGAATGCATTATATGGATTGGCAGATTTGTGGGAGCTGCTGTTTTACTGTCGAGTGGCCAGTCTAGTTTAGCTGAAGTCCCAGGTAGGGCTGCCAGGTGTCCAGTTTTTGACTGGAACGCCCAGTCAAAAAGGGACCCTGGCAGCTCCTGTCAGTGCTGCTGATTGGGCTGCTAAATGTCTGGTTGGCGGCGCAACGGGGCTTAGGCAGGCTCCTGGAAGCAGCCGGCATATCCGGCTCCTAGGTGCAAGGGTGGCCACGGGGGCTCCGCACGCTGCCCCCGCCCCGAGCACCAGCTCCAGAGCTCCCATTGGAGCCCGACATGCTGGCTGCTTCCGGGAGCCACGGGGAACCCTCATCCCCTCTCGCACCCCAACCCCCTGCCCTGCCCGGAGCCCTCAGCTCCTCCCACACCCCAAAGCCCTGCCCCAGCCCAGTGAAAGTGAGTGAGGGTGGGGGAGAGCGAGTGATGGAGGGAGGGGGAATGAAGTGAGCAGGGGCGGGGCCTCAGGGAAGGGGTGGGGCCTTGGGGCAGAGGGCAGGGCAAGGGTGTTCAGTTTTGTGTAATTAGAAAGTTGGCAACCCTAGTCCCAGAAGTATGTAGAGTCAGAACAGGTTTCTGGATTTCCATGACTGATGTAGAAGGCCCTCTTCTGTAAGGAAGCCAGTTAGCTTGGCTGGAGGTGAGCTCCTCTCAGTGTCTAAATATGTGGTCTCTCAGAGAATTTCCCAGGTCAAACCAGTCCAGATTTGAGCATGTTGGACATTAGGAATAAATTATTAATTTGCTGCTGTCTTCTGTTTTGTGTTGTGTGTTGATTTTTTCCCTCTCTTCTGTAGTTTCTGGTCAACATGGCTAATCCCCATCTTCGGCGCACTGGTCATAGGCTTAATGTACCGATATTACATGTTGGATGGGAAATCTTCTTGATCTGGCCTCGCTGGAACCTTGAGAAGCATGAGAGCACACGCATGCGAGCAAGAGCTCTGGGGTTTTGGGTTTCTTAAACCTTGCGTATTTTGTTCTTAGCTTTGAGTCTGTCTAGCAATAGTGGTGTCTGCAAAGCCAAGCTACTGTTAGAGAGTGTCTGTCCAGACTCTGGGATCCGCTGCCCTGTCTCGCATTCTCTTCAGAGTCTTGTATGTGCGTTGGGGCAGGGGGTGAGTTCCATTATATGTCTAGTCTGTCTCGCTGTAATAATCAATCATGGGTAACGTTTCTTTTAACACCTTTTTGTTAATCCCAACAATGTGGAACAGCTGCTAGCATGTGAGCCTGTGAAATGCCTCTCTCTTTCATGTGAGTGAGCATTGTCAAAGAAACTGCAAGCTGTCTACAATCCCATCCAGCAGAAGTGTTCTGAGACTGAGCAGAACAGCTTTCCCAGTGCACCCAGGCAACACGAACAGGAGCAGCAGGAAATTGCTAGCTCTTGTTGTCTCTTCATATATGTAGCTGTTTTTAAATGGTTAAGCAAATATATATATTTTAAAAATGATCCATTTCACTTTGTAATATTTGTCTGTCCTGTAAAATGAGAGCTCACAGCTGTTGTACTTGGGACCCCAGCTCCATAGGAACTGATAGCTGGCTTCTTGGAACAGTCTCTTCTCTCTCTCCCTGAGCTCTTCATCTTGACACATGTTCTTGGGTTAAAACACATTCCAAATTTAAAACATGAGGGGTGGGCCGGACAAAAACTATCTCTTCCCTTGTACTGCCTGGGTTCCTGGGGAGGGCTAGCAGGAAGAGTAGCAGTTAGAACTCCCTGCTTGGGATTGGTGTATGATATTCTGGTTTTCTCTTGGGACTGGAGTGTGGATGTTCCTGTTTTCCTGTGTCTATTCCAGAAGCTACCCTCTGCTGTCAGCCCCAAACAGGGAAGAGAGGCAGCACAAAGCATGCTTTATGCATCATGAGGCATTGATCTTTCCTATCTCTTCCAGTAGTGTAGTCCTATGGCTCTACAATCTGTGGTAACTGCAGTGAGAAATACAATACACCACCAGGTAGAAAAGAGGAATTAGTGTTCTGGTTCCTACCATCCCTCTGTGATTTTATTGTTTCTAACTTGCTCTGAGACTCTTTCCCAATTGGGGGCATATTGGCAATGAGGAGAGCACTGGAGCAGAGCTGGTCATTGGATAGTAGATAAGGAATGCCCTCCTTTCTTTATTGCTTCTCTTTTCACTGCATGCTTCTGTCCTGTATATGAGAACACTATCTGAAAGGATTTTTTTTTTTTTTTTAGCTGCTGGTTATTCCCCACTTCCATGCAGCCAGTGTGCTCCCCAAAGTTGCTGTTTAGTTGAGTCTTTGAATTCTGGGAATTGCAGGCTTGTTTTTTCAATGTAAAAAGCCATTAAGTCTCTCTTGATAGGAAAGAATGACTATTCAAATGGCCTTAACTCCCCTCCAACATGCGGGATCCTGTCACTACCACCACCATGTCACTCACGTGGCTTAGCACTAATTAGCAGGCTTTTGGGGCTGCTGCCTCGGAGTCATCTTCCATATCAGGATTCCTTAGAACAGAAGTATTAAAAGGCCCTTCTCTTTGGTGCAGGACTCCCCTCCTCTGCTGTGGATTATGTTCTGTCTTCTATTGTGAACTGCGGGAGATAGAAAGGTGCCATCCATAGTGTGGGGAACCCTTGCGTTACAGTGTGGTGCTGAGAATTGCTAAAACAGTTTTTAGCCGTTCCATCCATTACAAGCTGTCCTTGGTCTGCTGCTACAGGGGAAGGGACTGAACCCAAGGTTAACTTTAACAGTTCATCAGCCTGATTTATGTGTGTGTGTTGGGTCCAGTTGTACGAGGGGTATACATTTGAGCCAAGCAAAATCCATTGGGAAAGATCTTGCAAATATCCATGATTTTTAAAATATTTAAAAAGGATATATGGGGTGATCTGGCTAATTATAGACTGTAAGCCTGACATCAATCCTAGGCAAAATAATGGAACGTCTGATACAGGACTTCATTAATAAAGAATGTAATCCATTGTGAGTTAAGCATATGTACAGTCTAGTTTGTCCTTATGAGAGAACTAAATATCCATCATATAGAAATCCCCCCCCACCCCCTCACTCAGCACTACATGTATTGTCTTAGGCAGCTAGAGCCACATTTTGATATCTGTGGAAACCATCACGTTTCAGCCAGCAGTGTCCACTGTGGTCTGTGGGGCACTTACTTGTCTATTTCCACTGAGGATAGACTGTGGTGTAGTCCACAGTTTGGAATCAAAGTCAGCAAATATCTGGAGTGCAGACTGTTGGGGAAGCATAGTGCTCTGTAAGAGAGCTGTGAGTCTGGTCATCAGCTGTCTAGTTCTTCCAAACAAAGGGGATACTTTTGTGAGTGACTTGTTTGCTCATTAACAGCAGTAGGGGCTTATTTTCAAGTCTGTATTGCTACTTTACTAGGCCTAGTTGGCATCTAATAATATCTGCCTCTGGGTTTCCTCTAGCAGGATCATATTATGTATGTATTCGAAAGGAGAACTATAACAGTTGTTTGCTCTAATTGAGTGCATTCAGTGTGCTTGACGGACACTTGCACTGATTCCTGGAGCAGTAATTTGCCACTGGTACTGTAAAATGGCCATATTTAGTTGCATCTGATTCCTGGGGTAAGGATGGCATGTTCAGTTTCCTGCTGCTGCTGGAGACCTGGCCACGAACACAATTAGAAGTTTGTTGACTGTGTCGAAGGACCAAAAATTCATCAGATGAGCAGTCGTGATAGGCAGGTTGGACTGTCTAGGACTGAACTAGGATAGTGCTACTTGTCCGTATAGAAGCACTGGCAGAACTGAGATAGGAGCAGACATGACTGACAATGCAATCAGTCCATAACTTTCACAAGCTTTTAAAAAAAAAAAAAAAGTATTGGGTTTATCCAGTTTTCTTCATTCCTTTTTCCTTGCAAGTCACGTGGATAGTGGTTAAAACAGGTTTAAAGCTAACTAAAACCAGCTTTAAAACTTGAATGAACAAAGAAACATTAGCAATAGCTTGTTTACCTATTTCATTTCAGGATTTTTTAAAAACAAAAATATTTGTCTTTATACCGAGTTTCTCACAAAGCAAGTTTGTTACCAGACCTGCTACAGGATAAAGGTATTTTGTCTCAACTTTCATCCATGCAATAAAGATATTTCAGTGAAAATAAAGCTGGGTGTGTAGGGTCTGTTCCCTTCAGGTGTTTTGGAAAAGGATTCTACTAAACTACTGTATACATGAGCAGAGGCAGCTTTAAAATTATTGATGTAACTAAATTAAAACTGGCCTCCAGTGTATTTGGACTGCTACTGGGTTTCTGACTCTTCAAGAACCTAAATTCCTTGACATATGAAAGCAAGTGTAAGATTGGCTTTGTGGATGCTATGAAGACCAAGGAGCCAGATTTGAGGCTGTTTTCATTTCTGTTGAAATTAGCTGATAAAGGAAACAAATTGCAGGGGAACAAGGTACAGGTCTGTCTGTAAAGCCAAGGTTCAAATCTGGTTGTCTTGGAAACTGATCCAAGTAAATTGCTGATTGTGATGGGAAGAATTTAGGAAGCTGCCTGAAATTGTAACGATTTGTACAATGCAAATTTGTATCTGGATATTGTCTGTCCAGTGAAACACTGGATTATATACTTTTTTTAAAATAAGCATCTGTACAGCTAATGAGTGCATAGATCTGTATTGAACTGATCTCCTTCAATTGTTATACTAAAACTGGAAAATTTTGCTGCAGATTGAGTCTCTTTGCTTATTTTTGTGTGTCCTGAAAGCAAGCAGATCAGTCTCACATTTTACATTTTCCAAACTCAAGGTCTCACATTGGCTACATCTTTTCAGACAAAGGACTAGACTACAGCAGCAGCATTTGTGGTTTCCCATCCACGCAGAGGGAAAAACTTCTAGATTGCACCAGTTCAGCTGAAAGCCTAAGCCAAAGATTTTGTTCAGGGTATTGCAACCATTTAATAAGTGTTTCTTGCAAAACACTTAGGAAAGCTGTAGCCTGTGGACAAAACATGGTGCAGGCAGAGTTCAGTGTTTTCTTGCATAATATAATTAATGCCACAATGACCTACATTAAACAAGTTATTAAACATTGTAATAAAGTAATGTATCCATGCACTAAAAGACTTTGCGAGGTGCACAGGTACCACCATAGTGGGTTAACTCAGTCTCCTAGAGAAAGAATTCTTGCTGAAAATGGTGCCGAGTTTCTTTGGAACCATGATCTTTCTCTGTTGCAACTGCCTAATTTGTAATTTGATCTAAATGATTGTCTGAGATAGTTATGCTGTTAACCACCATCTTACCTTCCCACTTCTCAGAGTTGCTCCTTTCTGGGATGTATGTTGATTCCACATAGTAATAACAGCCCTTAAGGTTTCCTTTATACATTCTCATTCTAAGCTACACTGGAACAATCTGAACCATTTTTTTATTGTAATAGCGGGACTGTCAGGAGGTTGGGTACCTATTCATTTATTTTGCATAATTCTTCTAAACTTCAGTTGGTTTGTTCAGGAAGTGAAATGTTGAAGGATCAAATCAGTTATTCAAACAAACCTGAGAGATTTCATATAGGGGATGTTATTTACTACTACTAATATGAAACTAAGTACTGCCTCTTGTCTTCTATAATTGGACCTTTGTTTACTCCAGTAACAAATGGAGCTCTCAGCAGGGCCCCTGCTGTGCTAGTGGTGTACAAACCAAGCTGGGACAGGGATTGTCCCAAAGACCTCATCATCGGAGGCTTTGTCTGCATTGCAAAAGTAGGGTGATTTTATTTATTTATTTATTTATTTATTTATTTACAGTGAGATAACACACATGAACGATCTTGCTGTAAAATCTTAGTGGAGAGAAGGCACCTTAGTTTTTACTGTGAGGGAGCTAGGTGAGGTCTACCACAGGCACGGGTATAGTGTTGACTTTTCGTAGCTACCTCACACTAAAACGATAGTGCCTGTCTCCACTAGGATTTTACAGTGGCATAGTTAGCATTTGTTAATTATCCCATAATTAAACACGTTTTTTTGGCAGTGAAGAAAAGCTAAAGATAGATGGGGGAGAGGGAGCCATGAAACGTATGCAATTTTACAGATATAAGTACACTTGTACTATTTTTGGTAATTATATATATGAATAGCACATGCTTTCTCCAACTGCTAACTAGTCCAGCTCTTACAATTGGGCTGATTTTGTGTAGTTTGTTGTGGTAGTTGCAGTAAACGTGCATGATGGTTGTTCCCAAAGGCCCCATTGCGTTAGGTACAAACACCTAAAAGAGTATCCCTATTATGAAGGGTTTAAGGAGGAGACGGAAGTAGCCTCACAGCTCAATTCAGGGAGAGAGTATCCCCAGAATAAGCACAGCTGGGAAGAAAGTGAAGACTTAGGAAAGAGCTGACAAGCAGAGGGCTGTGCTGATGCTAGCTGAGTAAAGGGGACAGGGGAAACACTGTAAGACAAAAGTGACCAACCCACAGAAGTGGACCTTTCTAGTCTGCCCTAAATGCTGGACAAAACGTATTCAGTGAAAGAAGTGTTCCTAGGCAAGCTCTAAACTCACGATATGGAGGCAGCATTGTTGAGTAACTCAATCTAATACAATATAAAGCCAAGGCAGATTTTCTGTAACAGACAAACATGAACTGAACTCTTTCTACCCAAATACAAGGAATATGGGAAGCAAGCAGATCAAACTAGAAGTGTGACTGAGAGATGGGGATTGTGACCTAGTGAACATAACAGAATCATTCCACCATATTTCTCATGCTGCAGAAGGCTACAGTCTGTAAACTGGAATAAACAAGCTGTATATGAAAATTATTAGTTTGTGCAGTGATTTGAAAAAATGGAAAGTGCTACTAAATTAAAATGCCAAGAGGATACAGTAGAGGAACTATTAAGTGATTCAACAAAACCACCAAGCTACTAATTGAAGAGTGAGTATGTTTGTGAGACTCTTGGGTTAAGAAGAGAAGATAAGAAAAATAGGAGGAAGACATTAAAGGGGACATCTGCATGAAAGAAAATGGGGAGAGGGGAAACAAACAAAAAAACAAAACACCTGGCCATAACTTGAACTGAAGTCAGAAGTTCCTGTACTTGCAGGGGAATTTAAGACAGCTGTTGGGGATAAGATGCAGCCAAATATGTATTGTGAAAGAGGTTCCTGAGTTATGAGAAGACAGCTGTGTGATCCAGAAAGCAGAGAATCCAGTCAGAGTAGAGGGCATCCTAGATCTGCTTTTTACTGGAAAAAAAAGTTATAAGCATCCCCCTTATTCTTAATAGGTTATTTCCATGATAGACAGTATCTTGCTGTGAGTTTGAGTTCACTAGGACCGTGATCCAAAACCCACTAAAGTAAATGGCAGTCTTTGAATGGACTTAAATAGGTTATGAATCAGGACACCAAAGCCTGAAACTAACAGTGTTGACATTTGCTGTAAGAGCCTCTTACCCCTACAGCAACTGAAGTTATTACTTGCCCAAGAGCACGCAGCAAGTCGGTCCAGTGCTGATAAAAACAGAACCCAGAAGAATTCGATCTAACCACTCAAACTATATTCTGCAGACCAGGCAGTCAGCTACACCAGTGGCTCTCAACCTTTCCAGACTACTGTACCCCTTTCAGCAGTCTGATTTGTCTTGTGTATCCCAAGTTTCACCTCACTTAAAAGCTACTTGCTTGCAAAATCAGACATAAAAATACAAAGGTGTCACAGCACACTAGTACTGAAAAATTGCTTACTCTCTAATTTTACCATATTGTACAAGAAATCAATTGGAATATTAATGCTTACATTTCAGTGTATAGTATATAGAGCAATATAAACAAGTCGTTATTTTAATTTGTACTGACTTTGCTAATGTTTTTTATGTAGCCTGTTGTATAACTAGGCAAATATCTAGATGAGTTGATTTACCCCCTGGAAGACCTCTACGTACCCCCAGGAGTTTGCGTTCCCCTGGTTGTGATCCACTGAGCTACAATGTATTGGTCAACTAGAAAAATGCTGGGATACATTTCAAATAGAAGGAGGGGACTCCCTTTGTTTTTCATCATAAGAGGTACACAATACACAACAGCCAAGGCTAGCTGTAGTACTAAGTGCATTATGGCTGCTCCATCTATCTAAACCGTCCCTGCATTGTCCTCTTATGAATGATCTAATCTAAATCCCAATTGTATTCCCTGCTGCTCAGTAAATATTCACATTAATTTTATATTCATTCTTCTCTGAATGCTGTTTTTATGTTAAATGCTAAATAGTGCCCTGCAGCAAGTGCTAACTGGAAGAGCAAATAAGTTTAAAACAAAGTTGTAAGTTGCTATACAATCTCTCTCTGCAGCATCAAGCCATTCTGGCCAGAATCCCTAATGCCATTGTTTTGACCCAGTCCTGGCTATGTTGCATTTTTCCCATATGCAGCCTGTGCCCATCCTGCTTTCCATATCCCTTGGAGGCAGCATCTTCCCTTCTATCGATTCAAAATATGTCTAGCGTTGATACCTGCTTGCAGCCATTTCCAAACTGCACTCCAGGCAGCTCTTGCTGCTGGTCTGGGGACATCTAGTTGGTCACATGGTATTGACTCTCCTGGTTTCCAGCTGAAATAGAATAGGGGGAAGGGGAAGAGTGTGGTTCATTTTATCCAAAGAGGACAAAACCCTCATCGCATTAAAGTCAACTTAAAATCCTGCTGAAACTGCCACAAGGATGTTACTCATTTGTGAATGGGAGCTGTTTTCCATGAGACGCTCTTTATTAAGATGTGGTTCACACTACGGTGACAATGCCTTATTAAATAACCTCCAGCTAGGGCACCACAGACGGTTTTTGTTAGATATCTGGCTAAGCAGTATTCAACTGGTCAGTGCTTGTCTGGAAGATCATCAAGGAAACTCCAGGTGGTGCAGTAAGTAGCCTTGGTGACTCCAATAAGGGGAGGAAAGTTCTTCCTTCTATTATGATGCAGGAACATTCTTCTAGATGAGCCTTAAAACTGAGGTCCAGCCCCCACCCCCTGTGACTTTCAGAGATCCCACAGCAATTTTTTGCAAGAGTGGGATTGTTGGTCTTAAAGCCAAATCCACCCCCTCCAGCTACACAGGTGTTTCTCCCAACAAAGTCAATGGGAGCTACAGCCATGTGATTCGGGTTAGAGAACAAGAACTGGGGCCCTCAATGTCCAGGCCAAATTTCAACTTTGTTAATGAAATTCCCTCTCTGCTGTGGCTGGACGTGATATTCGTCATTTCCCACAATGAAATGGTTCTAATGGCTGCTGTATTCCAGATGGGAAGTGGCTGCCTTTCAAGTGGTGGGGAAGTTGCGGTGATGCATACACTGTATTCTAAGCCTATAATTTTGTGAAGCATTTGGAGGGATACAAAAGATCCTATATAAATCAATAAATTAAATCTGACGTTCTTTACATGGTGTGCTAATGAATATTAACAGCAGAATATTTTACTCTAGTTCTCCCAGCAGGGGTTGCTCTAGAGAATGGTGCAAGAGTGTTGGGAGGGTATGACCACCAACCGTGAATTAAGCTTAGAATTCCTAGGCCTGCCTATCTCAGCAGGCACTGTTGCAGTGTTCTGGCACACAGCTAGTCCAGTAGCAGTGGGGAAGATCAGAGCTTATCAGCTCCCAATAACAGCTGCAATAAGCAGAGCAGCAATAAATACCTCTACCCTGGTAGAACAAACAGCCTCTCTCCCCGTGCAGCTTCTGCTGCTGAAGATAGTGGGCTTTTTTCTCCAGCTGACAGATGGTGATACTGAGGCTTTCCTGGCACCAACAGTGTTTTGTAAGGAGTTAATTTTTAGAGAGGATGAGGCAGAAGGGCCGAAATGTTTCACTTGGAACAGCTACAGCTCTGACTTGCCAGTCAGGTTCACACAGCTGAACACAGGAAATCTCTTGAATCAGCCACTGATGCTAGCTGTTCTCCCTAGTGTGAAGAGTGGGACGTCACAGGGATTGTTCAGCTTGACCATTAGGACTACATACTGGGCTGATTGATGGAAAAGAAGATTGTGGCAAACAGTTAAAGATTCTACCCAAGAACAGCCTCAGTAGCATTTAGGCTGTGACAGCCCCAAAGGAATTTCCCTGCTGAGCTTGTTCTGCAGTGAATTGAGAGCTCTGGCTGAATTGTGAACTCTGGCATGCTGGAGCCAAACTGCCACCAAGCAGAGTGGAAACCTGGAGAGTCTCACAGCTCCCTATGGCAGAACCTGGCTGACTCACTGGAAGTGATGCGTTCACTCTTGGGTGACGAGAGGGTCCTTTGTGCAGCTCCACGGCCGGTTTATCCATGGAGTTTTCTCTCCAGAGGAACCCACACACCTGCCATTCCTGCTGGAGGTAAGTGACCAGGACAGCTAACGTCTACATACCTGATCAGAGAGCTGGTAGGAGCCAAACACTACAATAAAAGTATTCAATAGGTGAAAAATCATTCAAAAGCTTATTTCAGGACATTCTTATTTAACGGCTAGGTGGCTGTATAGTTGTAATGGCTTTATCCCACCCATGAGAGCTATGTGTGCCTGTGCATGAAGGTCTGGGGAGGCACCAGAGGCTGAGCTCCACTTTTGTGTAGCTGTTTTAGAGTTCTATAAGACTGCGTATGCTAAACATCTGTATTGCTTCTAAAGCTGCAAAAAGAAAGCTAAAAACCCCTCAAAATGTTCTAAGATGAACATCTGAGTCTCTCTTCAAGTTGGCAAATATTGTTAATAGCTGGATCCAAATTATAAAGGGTTTGAGAACATGATTGAGAAGAAAACAGTTATTTTATTTTGGAACGATAAAAAAAAAATCATTGACCTCTTCATCACAAGACCATCAGCATTGTATTATATAGACAGGGGAAATAATAATCATTAAATTCACTAACTCTGGATTTCCTTTGATTAATGAGGGGGCCCTGAAATACTGTTCTAAGATTTGTCACAACTGCTCTTTTCCAGGTGATTTTTTAAAGAAATAATTATTTCCTCCTTTATAAAAGGAACCCAGCAATTAACAATAGTCAACAATTTTCCCTGGAAGTCTGAATTTACAGAAGAACATGTTTGATCAGAAACTTTTACATTAATTTAATAAAATGTGCTAAGATTATTTTCTCAAAGTACTTCATAGCCTCAGAAGGTAACATTTCTTATTTCCTCATTTTATGTGTAGTGAAATATGTCTTAAGTGACTTCAGGTATTTGGCAAAAAGTTGCTTGCTTCCTGGAGGCAGCTTAGTAAGAGGGGGCAGAGGTGTACTCAGTATATCTGTGGATATTTTGGCATAGTCTTTTAAGACGGGGGATGCCTAATAACGGTAGTCTCCTATGCAGGTTTCACTGTACTATGTCAAAAGTTAATGTCCCCTCATTACTAATAAAGACAGATTTGGGGGGTTAATTTGATTATCTTGCTTATAAAGCTAAACCTCTAATACCCCATAATGCAAATATGTACATTAGCCTCACTTAGGTTAGTGCATCTTGAGAAAATTAAGCCATATATTATTTAAGGACAAAGTTTAAAAAAATGTTGGAGCTGTACATTCAACGAGGAAATAAAATACCATGGCCAAATTTTTCAAACTTAGGTTCCTAAATTAGGCAGTTGAGTCCATCTTTAGCTACCTCAGCAGAAGTGACCACACCCATAACTTCCTCTGAAACTTATGGAAGCTGCATGAAAATAAAATGGCTTGATTTAGGTGCTAACTTTAAGCACTTGCCTTTCAAAATTCAGGTTTCTATCTGTAAGGGTCGTTTGTATATTCGCACAAGAGGTTTTGATGAGACTGGAATAAACTAAAGTGATTAAAGGAAACATTAATTGTGACAGATAGTTGTATATATGGTATAGCTTTAAGAATCCCAATATTCAATTTTACAACAGCAGAATATACTGACAACAGCTAAAAAGCAAACATTCAAACAGGAACAAATTAACAGCTCAGCCAGCTAATGAATCAGCTATAACAATGCTCCTTCTCAGCTTTCTCCAACAACTCTCTAAAATAAAGGCGGTGTACCTATGCCCTCCTTTGTGTATGGGTTTTATTTTAAAATAATGGTGAAATTTGGGCCCTTCCCTATTGAGGTGGGGTTCCTCTGCAGCTGCACAAGAAAAGAGGTGGTTGGGGGTCTGTCAAATATACTTCAGTCTACTTACAGATTTCAAAACAACACTGCCCTCCTGTGAAGGAGAGACCAACTGAAATAATTGAGCAATATCCATCCTGGTCTGGTGGCAGTAGGGAACACCTATTAAGGCCATAAGGCTAATATGAGGAATAATGCTAAGGGGCTCTGGAAGGGTCATTGGCCAGGCCTCAGTTTAGATAAAGGGAGGGTCTTTTGGGACCAGGTCTCTACACAGTCCCACTTGTGGGATGTACACACATTACCACTGAGCTTTGGTTAGTTTCTGGAAAGCACAGTCCACTGGAGCTGCATAATGCCCTTTAACCACAGAGCTGAGGTTATAAAAGGGTCGTGCTAGGGCCGTTTATAGTCTGAGTGGCATACCTACATACGTTCCTCCATGTTATTTCAAAACACTGAATAACATTATTAGAGCCTTTCTGTGGGCCCTGCTCAATCACCATGACTATCACTTAGAAAACTACACCTCCCTGTAGCCAAAGGAGGTGGGAGGAGGCTCCCAGACCTACACAATTATTATTATGCTTTCATCGTGTCCCAGATGTCAAACTGGTTCCAGCATTCTAACAATCTATGTAGGTAGAAATTGAATGGATATAAATGCATCCAATTGCCCCTGTGGATCTGCTCAGTTCCTCTGGTCCAGTGGAGGAAGAATGAAGGTCCTACACAGTAGTGGTCACGTGAAGGGTCTGGGCAGCCCAGTTAGGAGGTACCAAATTCATCCTTGCTGTCATGGAACAGCACCTATCTGGGGTAACCCAGACTTGCAAATTGAGGGGAGGGGGAAACTATAATTTGGAAGAACTGAAAAACATCATATGGATTTCCCAATTAGTCAGGGATAAGGGATTTGTCTCTTTTCTAATACTAAAGCAAGAATATGACCTGCCTACCACTATTTACAACTAAACGCTTACTAATAGATCAGTTTGGTCCAGATGCCCTAGGACTGGCTGAGGCCCAGGAACTACTGGGAATCTTGGCAATGCTTCATAAAGTCCCCAGAGCCATGTCTACTCGGTATGCTTTATTAATGAAGAGTAACTCTACTGATCTGGAGTTCTTTGTGAAAATATGGAGAGTTATCACAGCCCTTAAGACAACCCCAATGGCAGGGCATGTTACAGATGCTTCTGTGGATCTTGGGCTGTGCCTGATACAACAAATATTCTATTCAAAATGTCTTGGATGCCACAGAGATTATGGAAGAAATGGGCCTTGTCCTTGAATGTTTGTTGGTGCTGCAATAAAGAAAAAGGAACCTGGCTGCATATGCTATGGGACTGTCTTAAGAGTCAGGCAGCTAAGCAGAGAGATGGACATGAGAGTGAAAATAGTGCTTGGCTTCAGCAACCAAACCTCAGCTACAAATAACACCCTATAGGTTATGTACCTACTACCCTGGGTTTAACTCCTCCACAAGACTTTGGTACTTGAGGCCTGTAGTGATTACCAAGTGCATGATGTTACAAAACTGGAGGAGCAGTGTAGTTGGACCTGTCTGAGTTAGCAGCAAAAGAAAGTATTGCTTATTGATGTAGACAGCAATTATATGAATTTTGAAATGTTCACATGAATTATATGAAGAAATTTGTACCCTGTCTCTTGATACATTTGGATAAAGAATGGTGAAGCCTCTCCTCCCGGGGCTGGGAAGGCTGGGGCCAGGCTTCTTGGCACGCCAGGGGGCTGGGGCTGCGTTGCTGGGCCTCGCGGTGCTCCAAGGGTGGGGGCTGGGGCCACACTGCCGGACCTCCCGGTGCTCTGGGGCTGGCCCGTGGTGGGGCTGAGGTCGCACTTCCTGGCCTCCTGGCACTCCGGGGCGGGGGTGGGGGGGGAGGAAGGTCCGGGGCTGTGCTGCCCGGCCTTCTGGCTCTCCGGGACTGGGGGCGCTAGCTTGGGGCAGAGGCCAGTGGCCATGGGGTGGTGGGGGTGGTGGAAGCTGGGTTCCAGTGGGTGCGTAAGGGGCAGGGCTGCCTTGGATGGAAAGGACGGGGGGCAGGATAGCCTCCCCGAGCCAGTGGTTCACCCACCACCTATGGCTCCTTCCCAGAAGAAAAAACATCCCAATTAGTCCACAGACTGTGTGGATGAGCTGTCTGCCCTGGTACCATGGTGTCAAGGGCTTCTCTTGCTCTGTCTACTGTTGATGATCTCTAGGATCCCAACTTCCTCTCCTTCATATGTGGCCAGTGTTCCATTGCCGGAACATATAGTCATGCCCTTGCCTGCACACTCTTCTGATCCAGAGAGTTAGATGGGGAAGAGCCTTAGCTGAGATCTCAGGTCCATGGGTTGTCCTGGTCAGTTTAGGAACTTCCTGGGGAAAACTGAGAGGCTTATTGGGACAGTTTGTATAGCAGAGAGGGACATCTCAGGGCTCTTGTTCTCCTTCAGTTGCTGTAGTCTCTTGAGGTATCCCACCTCAGTCTCTCTTCCTATGTAGCCTTACTGGCAGGGTCTTTCCTCTTACCCTTGGGAGTCTGGGGATTTAACAGATCAGCCATAAGACTCCTCCTCACCTTTCTGTCTCTCGTAAGACAGCTATGTTGTTGTATTTGCTTCCCAGACCAGTAGAAATGTTTGCAGCAGCATCACCTCTACTAGCTAGTACTCCTGACCACATGTCTATTCAAGAAGGGGCACTGTCCATCTATAGACCTCCTCCTGTCAAACAGCAGTGCAAAATTTCTTTTGTTCTGCTTCAGAGGAGGGATGGACAGACTATCACCCATGTATTTCTGTTGAGAGCAGAGCATAGAGGAAGCTTATATATTCTCATTGATTCCTTTAATCCCACCTATGGTGAAAAAGATAGAACCCAGACATATTAGTTGTTCCAGTATGGGCCAGATAGTACTGACACATGCTTCTTCTTTGAGTGGCTCTGCATAGTCCCACTTGTGGGGGTACGTTGCCACGTTGTGGTGCCCAACAGTAGAACCTTCTCCAAGCAGTGCCTGTTGGAGCACACATGAGCCCCATCTGACTTTCCCCTTGGTGTTTTTGAATGTTCCAGGGGCAAGACTATATAAGGGGGTGCTTCTCTCTCTCTACCATCTCAGTTCCTTTCACCTGCTGTGCCAGACGGAAACGAACTGTGCTGGTCCTTCAGATCCGGAGTTTCTCCAGTTATAGTGCCTTATTATAGCTGTTGTTCTTAGTATAGTTTTAGTATAAGGTATTTTATGTACAGTAGAATATAGATAGTTTAATATAACTTTCGTAAGGCAATCCCATGTGTTATGGTGGAACTGCAGAAGAAGAAGAAGCTGAGATTTAAGAGATATGTTTCATTACCAGCTGTCATCCTGGTGTCAGATAAACGCATGAGGTGCCTTAAGTGCCTGGCAGAAGGACACTTTTTGTATGAGTGTTTTATTTGCCAGACTTTCACTCCCAGATTAAGGAGAGGCAGAACAGACATTGCTGCTGCTCAGGGAATCTCTGTCTGCTAAATCAACCGGTTCTGGAAGATCACTGAAAACTAAGAGGCCTGATTTGGCTTTGATGGCTTCTTTTAGCAAGGTTGAGTTCCAAGTCATTGGGTTCTTTATCAGTTCCAGTTTCTGATCCTTTAGCTAAAACTGTCAAGGCTTTGAAGGCACCATATCAAAGGGTCGATGGCCTGCTAAAGAACCTAAAGCCATATTGATTATGACTGTATTGGTTCTGAAGAAGCAGTTGAAGGAGAAGACAGACTGTTAGCAATGCCAGATCCTGCATGTCAGACTTACTGAATCTGTCCGAATCTGACCTAGCCTCTACGATTCTGACTTTGAAATCCGGGCCTTCCTCAGATTCGAAGAGAATGTTAACAGTTGTGGCTGATGACCATCTTCCTGCACCTACGGTCAGGTCTACATGAGGAAATTAGATAAGCATAACTGCGTCGCTCACGGGTGTGAAAAACCCCCAACCCTGAGGGACAGTAAAACTGACCTAACCCCCGACCTCCCAATGACATAGCTACTGCCTCTCGGGGAGGTGGAGCTGCCTCTTAGCTCAGCTGCAGCATTTTAAGTGCAGACCTGCTCTAAAGATTCCTCAGATCTGTCTGACAAAACCTGGCAATGAGGAAGAGAGTCTTCTTCAGTTCCACAGTTTGCTTCATTGTCACTTGAAAAGGGGAGAAGAGCAGAGGAGACTGTTAGTTTTTTTCCCTGACACTTTTATGTCGCCTCCTCCTAAGACTCCTACGGACAGATCTTTCTCATCCTTTATTTCTTTTCACCCTAAGGTTCCACTGCTGTCTCCAGTGAGATCCATAGTGGATCTGAGATGGTGGATAGCAGATGATGGAGGAAGAATCAAGAGACCTAATTTGTCCTGAGTTATGCCTCCTTATACTTTTGCTCCTCCTATGGTATATTTCCAGATCCCCGCTACTGGAGAGACTGGCAGCTCTGGTCTTCAAGTCCCTATTGGATTCCACCACCACAATTACTGGATCAACCTCTTTATGGATGGAGAGGTGAAGTTTAATCCGTTAAGGATCTGGTTACTCAACAGTTCTCAGATCCGGTTCTTCCATATCTGTTGGTAGCTCAGATGGTAGAAACTGATACGCTTTCTGAAGAAGAGGATTAGGAGATAGCTCCTTTTTTTGAACAGGAATAAATGGATACAGATTGATCCAGATGTATCTTCCTATGAGTTTGTAGGCGTAGCTTCTGTGTCCTCCCCCTCTGAAGATGCTTTGCAGTTCCATGACCTCATGGATCGCATAGTAGCCACATTAAATTTAAAACATAAGACTCTGGATCAGTACCAGAGCAGGCACAGACTTAACGTTTTAAAAAGTCTAAGGGAAAAGGTACTTACAGTAGATCTTCCTTGACTTGCTGGCCAAGACCCAAGCTCATAGTTCCATGTTTCTACTGGAACCGTTGCTGGTATCCTCCTCCCTTCAGTACTAGGAACTGGAAGAGCTTCCCCCTAGGCATGAGTGAATGAAAACTAAGAAGGATTATTCTAATAAAAATGAAGTACTAATATGTAAAATTTAGTATAAATAAAATTAAATTTGGAGCAATCTAGGGTCTGCTGAATCCTTTAATTTCTAACATCTGCTTAATACAGAAGGTGTATTTTATATCTGAGATTTAAAATTTGTATCTGTATGTGTGAGCTCATTCTGTGTAAAGGATTACCTTAGAAAATACACTGATTTGAATGAAGCAATGAGGTTGTTCTGTAGCTCCCAGTAAGCATGGCATCCCAAAAGGCCCACAAGCACCATGCTGCATAAGGCTCAGAATAGTTTTGTTCATTGTTTTCTTCTATGCAGGGTCCAGAGGCCTACTTGTTGATCTTATGATTTGCAAAATTTCTCTCAGAAATGTCTCACTTATCCAACATGCAAGTGTATCAGGAGAGGAATATTCAACATGTGGGTTAACATATCATTAAATAGTAGAAAGCTCCAATTATAAAATAGATATGTATTTATAAAGAGAAGAACCAAAATAACTAAATTGTGCTGTGGAAGTTAACAGGTGTTTCTTTTAACTAAGTACAACCCTAACATTTTAAATATTGCAGATTCAAAAATATCTTCTGATATCATTAAGGAATACAATTGCATTAATACTACTTTCACAGCACCTTTTACCTGAGGATCTCAGCAGTGTAGAAACATTAAACTTCTTGACACCCTTATTAACTATGTAAGTAATTCAATTAATTTTACAGAGGGAGGAAATTAAGCACAGCAACATGAAACAGTTTTCCCAAGGTCATGTGGTCCGACAGTGGCTGAGCTGGGGCAAGAACCTAGCAGGCTGACTCTCAGCCTTGCTTTAATCAATATCTACTAACATGTAGAAGCTGAAATCCAAATGTCCAGAAAATAGATGCACATCTATGCACCTCATTGGTGTGTACAACTATTTACACACACCACAGCTTGTCATTTGCACTTGCAGTTGATGTAATTAATTATATGCATAAATTAGGTATGCAATTGAGCACATTTTTGGTGCATACAATACCATATGCTGTTTTCTGAAAAATGTGGGCCTGAGTTTAATTCCTAACTATTTGGCTCAGAGGTGGCCAAAATATAGTTCACTGGAATCGGTAAGGTGGGTTTTGCTTGCCTTTGTGGCCTCTGTACATTACTGGTACAATCATACAATTCTCCATCTTGATCCAGATGGATGCAAATTGCTCATGTGGCCTTTAGCTGGTCCACATTTAGATGGTATGAAACAGCCTAGAGTTTTCTTACCAGATTGCCCTTTTAATGCTAGCTTTTCCATACAAGACCCATGTCTATCAGCATACATGCTTTTTCTGTTTATTAAATCAATGCAAACCTTTTTAAGCTTCAGGAATGCAACAGGTTATTCATAATTCTAATAATACCAGGTTCTACTCCTAAACAACTAACATTGAATCGCAACCCAGTTGATTATCCTGTTCCCCATGTCAAGTGCTGGGATATAAAGAGATTATCATTTAATGACAATGCTAATGAGAAGCATACTTTAAACACTGAATTGTAATCCTGATGCTTTGCAACAGCCTGGTGGCTGTGTCACATGTTCACTGGTGGCTCTTCCCAAGGGAGGCTGCTAGGAGAAAGTACTATAAAACAAGTTTCCTGCCAACCTCAGCAACTCTGCAAATCAGGAAGTGGTGACCTAGGAACAGGGTAGCCATTGACAGAGCCTAATAGTTTTCTGACAGTCTTTTCAAACACCATTTGGAAAATAAAACACCTACATATTCTCAGAGATTGCAAATGGAGTTAACATATTATGCATGCACTTGCTAATTTCCCCACATGATCCTAGTTTAGTGTCCTTCCCACTCACACCTGCTGTTATCCAACTGTTAACATGCGTGCTTAATTATAATAAAGAGAAAATATATTACACTGAATACATGATTTCTTAATTTTAAGTTTCTTGTTTCTGTATCTGGCGCATTAGTTGTTTTTGTGTGTTAGTAACATTTATTTAGTGTATTAGGAACCCAAGATGAAGGTGCACACAGACATTATCACATTTCACAGACATGAGAGAGGGAGAATAGACCCACCCATCAGGCTATCTTGATTACACCTCCAGTGATGTAGGATTGTTCATGGGCATTCAGGAGTTTTATTCAGTGCTCTTTTAACTGTCTCACAGAATGGGATTCCATTAGTTGGGAGATCATAGCATTGCTACCCGTCTGGCTACGCGTCATGGCTACCCGTTACGGTTTCTGTGTCTGTGTACCATTTAGGGTTGCCAGGTGCACGTTTTTTCACTGGAAAGTCCAGTCAAAAAGGGGACCTGGCAACCCTAAATGACACCCGAACCAAAATCTGTTTACTGTGGGGCAGGAGGAGATGCTGGGTCATTAACTTGCGCCAGCCTCTGCTAAACAGGGGCTGCCTCCTACTTGCAAGCAGGCTCCTTGAGACGATCCAGCAAGTGATGGGGATGGAGGCGAGAGGAGTGAGCCTTGTGGGAAGAGGCAGAGAAGGGAGCAGGGCTTTGGGGGAAGAAGTGGAACAGGGGCAGGGCCTTGGGGGAAGAGGCAGAAAAGGGGACAGACCTTCGGGGAAGAGGTGGGGCAGGGTTGGGGCCTCTGGGTCGTTACCAGCAATTAGAAAGGAGACCATTCCACATACTGATCTCATTGTTAGTAAATTATGCCTGAAAACGTACCCATTTCTCTTTCCCCTTGTATCTAGTTATGTCCCACAAGACCATCCTATATGATTCCTTTCCTTCCTTGATGCTTCCGCCCTTCAAATATGTCAAGGGTTCTCAAACTATTGTCTGAAAAGCCCATCTTGGTTGTCATCAGAATTCAACACTTTGAAAAACAACCAATAGGGAATGATTGTTAGTGGCTCTCCAACTTTTTCCATTCTCTCACTTACAAAGGTGCCTGCAGAATAAAAACATTGGAGAGCCTGTAACTTACCATATTTCTACACACTGTGTATGTCTACGCTATGAGCTAGAGGTGTGATTTCCAGCTAGTGTACACATATTTTCACACTATAATCATAGTATAGTCAGGCAGAGGCACAGACTAGCTGCTCCAAATACAGATCTGCCGGGACCCTATGGGTACAGTACTTAGGGCAGCCAGCCCATGTTGCCATTGCATGTGCTACTGCGGCTACACTACTATTTCTAGTGTGCTTGCTTGATGAGAGCTAGTGCAAGTATGTATACATGAGCTGGGAATCACACACCTTGCTCGCAGTGTAGACATAACCTTAGTAACTGGTTAGCTGAGCTATGCTTATGTAATTCTTTTAATCTTCTCACAAATTAGTGTCTCCAGCCCCTACATTTTTTTTAGTTTTTTCTCTGCATTCTTTTCAGATTGTTTAATCTTTCGAGCACTAAGGGTGATCAGAACTAAATGCAATATTTCAGAGCCTCTGGGAACGAAGGTATTCTCCTCTCCCTCTTCCATGATGTAACTGTACATACAGACAAAAAACAACATTTTTGCTACAACAGCCCATTGCAAGTTCATATTTAATCTGCTATCCACTGTCACCATTGGGTCTGGTCTCATCTTACTGCTTCTGACACATCTCCTTCCCTGTTGGATTTGTGTTTTGTATTATTTCTCTCTGACGGTATTAGGCTCTATTTTTGTAGACTGAATCCCAGCACTATTTCTTGCCCATTTTCTAATCTTTCTAGGTCCCTTGATATTACTTCTTCATTGTTGTTTGCAGCTATTTCCAATTGACTATTATTTATTACCCCTTCAAGTTCATTAATCCGTCAAAGAAAGTTAAAGGCAACCAGGTCTTAACGATACTTTGAAGCACCTCTCTGGACACTTCCCCAGTGCGATACATTGCCATTGATTGTTATTGGCTTATGGACTATTTTCAGATGTATTTCCGTTTGTGGGATGGTACTTATACCTAAGACATGTTGAATTACATTTTCAAATACAATTTTGAGAGGTACTCTGTTCAATTCTTTTCTAAAATCTAGATAGACTATTTCTTCTATGTTCTCTATGTCCGTTAATTTGATTACAGAAAGCAATCAGGTTTGTTTTGCCTGGTTTTGATTGTATATTTTTCCTGATTTCTGTGTCACCAAGGTGTTTACAGATTGTTACGTGCATTTCTAAGGTGCCTAACACTATAATATTAGTTTGGCAGATTTTCATTTTTGTTCTGTTTTGTTTCCCCTGAGTCCTAGAAATCAGCTTTAATGGATGATAAGTATAAGGACTGCTGCTATATTGCCCTCTTTAAGATTGTTACTGCATTTGTCTATTTTCTTCCTCCTCCAAGATTTGATAAAAATAATTGCCACTAGCTCAATAAATTCATTAGTTAATCTTCTTAGATCCCTGAGATTCATATTATCTGGGCCTGTTTATTTGTACAGTACTATGTATAGTCAGTTTCCCCACATCTTTCCTTACATGCTTTTATTGATAGCTACCTTTTACTATACAGGCCTCTGAACTTAATTGGGAGTGTTCAGTTGGGAAGATCCTGAGTGTTGCAATCCAACCTTTGAGACTACAAATCCCATGATGCCTTCAGGGAGAGAGAGAAACTAACTTCCTCCTATACTCTAGCCAGGTAGAGCATGCAGTGGGCTCCATTTGGGGAGAGCAGCTGAGATTGCTTGATGGAGCTTTGTCCAAACCAGGACCTTCTGATAGGAAGCCAGAAGCTACCGGTGAGAGCCTGCTTGGGAGCCAGGGCAGAGACTGTTGCTGTGCCCAAAACTGACTGAGGAGGGCCTCCAGTGAAGGCAATGTGAGTACCCAACACCCTTGTTTGGGAAAATACTTGTAAGGGAAGGGGGACAGTGAAGAGACTGTAAGGGGTTGTCTGGGTCTGAGAAGAGGTGGAACGGGTTGCTGACATCTGGTTAAAACAATTCCCATCTTCAGAGGGGTTGTGCAGTTTGGAATGATTCCAAATTAGAATTGCTCTACCTCTTGTTGCCTTGCCTGGACTGATTCACTGGACCAACAGAATGCTGTCTCCAGCTTCAAGATCCTCAAGTGCACCCATGCAAGCAGTTAGACCTCTGAAATCCAGAGGAGAGTTCACTCAGAGGTAGGGTAAATGGTGGCAGTGTAAATGCAAGTTAGATAAATTTCATTTACTACTGTAAACTGTATTTGTTAATTGATTTATTGAACTGCCCCCTGCTGATTTAAATTAGTGGTGACATTTAATTTCAGTCTGTTATGTTTTCTTAAACTGTTAAGTAAAGATGTGTTAACTCCAATCTAAGTGTATATTGTTTAGAATTGGTATTTTTGAGTTAGACCCATTGCATGGATTAGTTTAGATTTATTCCAGGAGGCTCCCAAGGCAAACCATTGAGTATGTACAGGGCCCAGCCAGGCAGAGGCACCGGCAATTTTAATTTCATTTACAAGTAAAAGGACTGCAGCAGAGGGGTGGATAGAGGATTCCCACCTATCCAACATCATCACTGGGATACTCAGGATCTCCTTTACTGTCAACAGCATCAGGCACCCGGGCACACAGGTGAGTGTTGCCTGTTCCCAAGTAACACAGGGAGGAAAGGGGGGTTACACTATAGTCATAAAGTCTTTATTTATTTTTCTATACTAGTCATTTGTTTAAAGATAGAATTTTGAGAAGTAGTTCAGTAGCTCAGCCATTTTAGGCGTGCTCATTAAAATGCCTTTTTAAATATTTGTATTTTTCATTTATTCTCTTCAGCCCTGTTCACACTTACAGCGGTGTACAGGGTATATGTAGTTACATGCAGCAGTGAAAGGCAGTCTGTGTCCACAGGGTGGTGTGTGGCTACGCATGGCAGTGAAAGGCTCTGGCAGCAGGGAAGGCTCCAGGAACTCCCACTGCTCTCCCCCACCCAGAGCCTTTCACTGTGGAAGGAAAAGGCTCCAGCAGCCGGGAAGCAGCAGACCACTACATTGCTAAAAATAGCAGCATAGAACTGGGAGGCACTGCTTTGGCACGTGGCAAGCCGGGTAGGGTATAGATCCTAGAGTTCTGACATTTCTATCCTCGACTCACCTAAGCAATGCCTCACTGTCTTCACTGCTATTTATACCTGTGCTAGCTGGGCATGCAGTGTCTGTATTCAATATGTTGCCCTTAGCGTAGACTTATCTTCTTAATATGAAGAAGTTCAGTGGTCTTTTTGTTTTGCTGCCCTCAGCTTTCTTCTTTTACCTTGAAATTTTGTATGGTACAGTCTTCTTTTGTTCCCTTTTCCATTTACAGTGCAGGTTCTCATCATTTTGGACCAGTGTCTTGTGCATCCACACTCACTGCTTCTTTTTTCTCATATTTCTTCTTCATCAGAGGAATCGTAATCTCAATTAAGAAGTCTTGAGATTCCTCAGCCTTCTTTCACATTGGTGAATTTTAATACTTTACATCACCTATTATTCACTAAGTTTCTTAATTCCCCAATATTTGCTTTCTTGAAATCCATACCTTCTGTGAACACAGTCTTTCTTCAGTGTGTTTATTTCAAGTATACTTTGGTCACTAGTTTCAACACTTCCCTGTTATTTACTTTCTCAATAGTTTTTCTCCCTCTTAGTAGAAAATTTCCCAGGAGGAGATTGCATCTCTGCCTGGATACCATGCTCTTGGCATAATGAAGTTTTTTCACTAGAGAAAACTTGGGAATCTTACTTTTAATTATACTTGTCATTCCAGACTTCTGGGTAGTTGATTATGCTATCCTGTGGTCTCTCCTGCACCTTGCTGATCCAAGAATTTTTCACTCACTCTGCTCATTTTAGTGCTCTTCCACAGATTTTGTATGGTACGGTCTTCTTGGTACAGCCAATTGCAGTGTCGTTCCCCCACCCCAATTCTCGTATCTTTTCTAAAAGTATTTATGCTCTTAGCTGCTTGTTAAGATCAAATTTGCAAAACCCCAGGCAAGTCATTTAAACTCTGTGCTGAAGTTTCCCTATTTTGATATTATTTAGAGAATAAATTTGTCTTTGTAAAGCCCTTTGAAATCCTCAAACATGAAGTATGGTTTTCTTTGCCAAGCATGAAGCACACTTTTTTTTTCACGTGATGCTACCTCTTCTCTTTTTCCCTTTCCTGAATTGATTGATAGGTATAATATCAACATTATGGTTGTGAGAAACATCCCATCAGCTTTGTGATGCCATTTAGGTTATGTCCTCTGTGAAGGAGTTGAATACTCCGGCTCCCCTTTATACATCATGCAGACAAGCCTCAGAAAACACTTATTTTAGAAAAGGCTCAATAGCACGAACAAGCTATTGTGTGCCCCCCTCCTTTTCCCCCTACCCTCCAGTGTTTCTTTTTCTTTGATAGGTCACCCATTCTCTTGCATTTTTTCACCTTTCAAGGAAAGGGCTCTCTTACCCACACCTGTACTAGTACGTATGTACATATAATTGATTTGGGATATAAGATACCAACTAGTTGCATGGAGAAGGACCAAGCAGGATATCCTTGTAAAGAATGAAAGCTCAAAGTTGTTAGTTTTAAAAACAAATAGTAATTTTGGGGCCTTTATAGCATCTACCCTCACAGAGCAGCTGTTTAGTCGGAGTCCTGAGGCTGATTGTCATTAGGTCCAGATTCAGCAGTTCAAGAGATGGAGGCCTGGAACATCCTGTTTAATTAAAGAAAAAAAACTAGCAGCACATGGACTGACATACAATGCTATAGTAGATTGTGGTACAAGAGCGCTGACACACAAAAAGATTAAGTTGAATATTAGTAACTTCTTCATTCTAACCTAAACCTTATCAACCCTTCCCAATTTCATGGGGAAACCAGTCCATGACAAGTTCTAACATATCACAGGAAATCGGGTTTGAAGTAGAGTCATAAACTTCAAACTCCAGCAAATGTGGCATTTTTCTACAGCTCTGGAATGGTTTTCCTCCAACTTCTTTGCAGCTTTGACTGATTTCCTTCAAACTCTTGCTGGGGGGAGAAAATTTAGCTCTTATGGTCTGTACCTGAGGGTGAAAAGCTACAGCACAAGAAGAGGAACAAAGATCCCCACAGCCTTACCTATGTGGGTCCTCTAGCTCTCTCTCACCTTTGCCTGGTGGCAGCTAGCATTCCCACCTTGTTCTGCTTTTACCTCTTTCATTCCTCCATCAGGGATGGTTTAGTCAGTGTGGCCAAATGTGCAGCAGAAAGGGGCCTTACTTCACCAGAGACCATCTGACTAGCATTCAGTACACCTGCCCCAGAGCTGCACAGGGTCAGAGAGGAGCTGCTTCATGCTTGTCAGGCTACATGACAACATAAAGCGCCAGGGGATTCACCTAGTCCTAGAGTGATGAGGTGTCCGTTTTTCGACCAGAACAACCGGTGGAAAAGGGACTTTGGCAGCTCCGGTCAGTGGTGCTGCCCAGCTAAGGCAGGCTAGTCTCTACCTGTTCTGACACTGCGCTGCGCCCCGGAAGCAGCCCGCAGATCTGGCTCCTAGACAGGGGGAGGGGGTGCCATGGGGCTCCGTGTGCTGCCCCCGGCCCTGAGCACTGGCTCCGCACTCCGGCCAATGGGAGCTGGGGGGGCAGCGTCTGTGGGCAAGAGCAGTGCGCAGAGCCGTCTGCGTGCCTCCGCCCAGGAGCCAGACCTGCTGCTGGCCGCTTCCAGGGCGCAGTGCAGTCCACGGTGCCAGGACAGGCAGGAAGCCTGCCTTAGCACTCCCGCTCTGCCACTGACCGGGAGCTGCCAGAGGTAAGCCTGTGCCCCAACCTCCTGCCCCAGCCCAGAGCCCCCTTCCACACCCTGAACTCCTCATCCCCAGCCCCACCTCAGAGCCAGCACTCCCAGCCCAGAGCCCTCGCCCACACCCCAACCCCCAGCACTCTCCCACACTCTGAGTCCCCTCCTGCATCCTAAACTCCTGCCCAGAGCCCCCTCCCCCACCCTGAACCCCTCATTTCTGGCCCCAGCCCAGAGTCCTCACCCCCTCCCCCGCCCAGTGAAAGCGAATGAGGGTGGGGGAGAGCGAGCCACTGGGGGGTGTAGGGAGCGGAGGGGGCGTGACTAGGGTGTTTGGGTGATTAGAAAGTTGGCGGCCCTAGAGTCGCCCCATCTCCCCCCTCGCCCCAGGGCTGCTTGAGGCACAACGTAAGCCCCCCCCCCCCCCATGGTTTAACTGGCAGCCTCCAGCTCTCCCCGCTGACACTGGCCGGCCCAGAGAGCGGCCCAGCCCCCTGCGCATTCGGGATCCCCTGGGCCTGGCCTGTTTGCTCCCCCGTCCCGCCTGCCCCCTCAGCTCCGCAGCAGGCGCTGCGGCTGTTCTCGACGCTTCGCCCTCTCCCGGCCCAGGCCCAGCTAAGGCTCTTCCCGCCTCCTCCCTCCGTTCAGTCACTCGCTCGCTGGTAGTACATCTCCCCCAGCGTCCAGGCACTGCGCATGCGTGGAACCTCACTCGCGGGCCGCCCGCTGGTTGAGCGCGAGACCTCCTCGCCACTGGGCCCGTGGGCAGGCACATGCGCAGAATGACACAACTAGCGAGTGAAAATGGGCAAAGCCTGACTGGGTCAGTCTACGCATGTGCAAAATAGCTGACCTGCGGCTCTTCCCGTTCTTATTCCCCCTCCCTCGTCTCCCCGCGGGAGCGCAGGCGCAAGTCGCCCGATCAGTAGTTCTCGATGTGCGCCACCCCTCCGGAGCCCTCTCGGTTGACGCATGCGCAGAGCAGTAACGGAGGGGGCGGTCTGGACCGTTCCGTTGGCAGCAGCCGGATTCCTGTCAGCGGCGGCCGAGCCCGACCCTGACAGCGCGTGAAGCCCCTGGCCTAGCCCGGCCCGCAGTGAGCGCGGCGCGCCCTCTCGGCTCCCGGCGTCTCCCCTCCCCGCGCCGGGGCGGCGGAGGCAGCAGCGCCCCTCCTCCCGGCGGCCCCCCAGCCCCTGCCGGGCCGCGAAGCTGCGATGCCCTCGGACTTCATCTCTCTGCTCAGCGCCGACCTCGACCTCGAGTCCCCCAAGTCTCTCTACTCCAAGGGTGAGTGCGGGGGGCGGGGCTGGGCCGCGGCCGGCCCTCGCTGGCCCCGCGGGCCGCGGCCCCCACCCCCGGCGGGCCGCAGCTCCCCCCGGAGCAGCCGCGAGGCTGCCGAGCCTGGCGCCGGTCCTCGTCCCGCGGGGCCCTCGCTTGGCGGCCGGGCCCGTGCCAGGCAGACCTGCCAGGTGTGGAGCGGTGGGCTCGCAGGGATGCTGCCCGCCGCGGGGAGGAGGCGCTGGGGTCCCGGGAAGCCCCAGCCCCAGCCCGGCGCTGAGATTGCAGCGGGGCTGCTCAGGCTGCATTCCTGGCCCGGACACCGTATCCTCAAGAATGTGTCCCGACAGGTTTGTGCGCAAGGGACGCAGCGGACGGCCCGCCGCGACATCCGCTATGTGATCCGACCCGTGGGCTGAGTCTAAAGCTTCTCTCCCTTGGCCGGGGCACAGCGGGGCTGTTCCCTCTGACTTCCCACTGCCATTTCGGAGTGTGACTGGGGGTGCTGGCTACATGCTGCCCTGGGTAGATTGTCTACGAAAACAGTGGAGAAAGGGGGAATGGAAACACAGTTTAGTTGGATTTTCATAAAGCTGCTGGCTAAATCAACGATAAAAACGTTCTGAAATAAACTGAGTAGTTTCAGGGAAAGAGGTGGATTTCTGTCCTGAAGTAGAAACTGGCTAAGAGTCAAAAAACAAAAAGAGTTGAAATACGTGGTTAATTTTCAACATGGCAAGAGAGTTTATGGTGCCCAGCTTTGAGCTAGATCTAGTATTGACTCTGTTAACTGGGGATTTGGAAAAGGGAGTGAACAGGGAGGTGGCAAAGTTTTCAGATGATACAGTCTCTTAGGATAGTCAAGATGATAAAAGAATGTATGGAACGGCAGAGCTGTGCTAGGTGAATGAGCAGCCTGATGTCACGTGAAAGTCCATGTTGGCAAACATATGGTAATAAGGAAATGTACAGTGGAAGAAATAACTTGAGCTACATGTACACGTAATTGATTGCTAAACTCACTTTTAAATTAAAGATTTGGGTGTTGCTGTGGGCAGCTTAATAAAATATCTGATCATTGTGCAGCAGAGACATGCAAAATACAACTTTTGTATGTATAATAAAAGGATAGAAAATACTGAGCATATTTTGCTGCTATATATTATGTCCAGGTAAAAAAATCTATTAAACTGGAATTAAGGTACCTTAACCAATACCCAGTTTTTTAAAGGCAAAAACATCACAGTGATGTCATCCCCAAAACAAATGTAATAAACCCAGGAAATTCTGGCCTAAGACCAAACTTAAAAGAAATCCAAACTTGTTAAGTTAAGGTATGGAAATACACAGTTAAGGCACTCAAACAGCTTTAACTCATAGTGGTGCCATGCAGTAACCGTAGAATTGTGACTAGTACGTAATAGTGTTTGTAGTACCAGATTAGATTAAAATGATTTTTAGACATTGAATTTTAATTTTTTCCCCTTATGTCACTACGGGGTGGCGTTCAGGTTGTTTGGATGCCTTAACTATGTATTCCAGTTTGCCTCAGTCCTAGTGAGAACAATAGCAGGTGGCAGGAGTTTTGAAAGAGGGCAACATAGCCTGTGAACTAATGGGTTCTTAACCTTTCTCTCTCTGAGGCCCCCCTCAACATGCTATAAAAACTCCAGGGCCCAGTGCGGGATGGTGCTCAGGGCAGGGGCCTTGGGCTTATGTGTAGTTTGACTTCTATTGGGGGTAAGGGGCCAGCGGGGCTCGAGCCACCTCTGCATGGTGGGGTCCAGGGAGGGAGTGCCATCTCCACCCCTTGACTCACCTCAGCAGGGCACCAAGCCTGTCTGGGTTGGAGGGGGGGGGGAGGGGCACAACCAAAAATTATAACTCAAAGGTGGGGGGGGCTTAGCTCAAAAAGTTTGAAAACAGTTTAGGGTGCAGGGAGGGGGTAGCTAGGGGCTGTGTGCACATCGGGTGGTTATAGGTGCGGGGGGGGGTGTTAGGGGCTGTGTGCAGGCAGGGAGGTAGCTAGGGGCTGTGTGCGGGCAGGGAGTAGTTCAGGGTGCAGGGAAGGTGTAGCCTCCGGGTGTAGGGAGAGGGGTATTAGGGGCTGTGTGCCGGGAGGACTCCCCTGCAGTCCCTGTTCTTGGAGGGGGAACTGGGTGTCCCCACCTGGAGGGCTCTTGTAGATAAATCTCTGATAATTTTCATATGACTTTACATTGTGCCTCTTCATATATCTTCTTTATATCAAAGCCTCATGTAGAAACTTTGTGTTAAGCCTTGGTATATAGCCCCTAAGGATAGTTAAAGTAGAAGAAAAATGTCTTTTTGCTAGGAGTAGAATAAGATTTCCCCCCCCCCCCCAACTCCCTTAATCAATTGCCCTGTTGAATGAATGAGGTGTGAATGAGCAAGGCCTGGAAGGCAAGCACCTCCAGACAGCTGCAACAGTTGGAGAGGGACTGGGAGCCAGACCCAAGGACAATAAAACATGTCAAGTGGGCTCATTAAAGAAAAGCAGACATATTGATGTCCTCGGGGGTTAGAAGCAAGCACCTTCTTTTGAAAACACCCTCTTTGAACAGCATTGGGACAACACCCAGAGGAAGCAGCACAAAGGACCAACGGACACAGACATAGATTTTGAATCTGGTACAGATTTACATGAGAGGGAAGCTGCTATAAATGTGAGGTGTCTTGCAGAGGACCCCGGGTCTCATCTTGTCAACATGGGAGCATTGATCTGGATCGACAGAAACCCGGCTCCACCCCTCCTCCATCTAACTCACCTGGCCAGTGCAGTTAAGGGGAGCAACTAATTGATAACAACAAGAAGACAGAGTATGCTTGTGTGTGTGTGTGTGTGTGTATGTGAGTGCCTGAGTGTAATATAGATCATATGCATATGATACAGTGTTAAGTAATACATGTATTACTAATAAATGTGGCTTTTTGCCTTATTCCCCCTGAAAAGATCCTGTGCGGTACTTTAAGTACAACACTCTTACCAGCTGCCTCTGGGGGAACAAAGGAGGCTGGGAGCTGAGGAGCAGCTTCAACCTGGGGCACCAGCAGGAGAGGAGGGAATGCTGCCGCTGCCTATTCTATGGCACCAGCGAGAGCAGCAGCTGCCCCTCACTGCCTGGCTCCAGCTTCCACCTCTGACCTGGCCAGAGGGCTGGGAGAAGAGATGGTGGAGGTGTGGAACTGCCCCCAGTGCCTTTTAACTTCAGCCCCACGTGGCGGCACCAGGGATCGGGGCTTCAGCCCTATGCCTCCCGGCTTCAGCCCCGCGGGGAGTGCTGCGGCCCCCTTGAAAGGGCACGCAGACCCCCAGGGTGCCACAGACCCCAGGTTGAGAATTGCTGAACTAGGGGGTTGGCTACACTCGGGAATTCACAGCGCTGCCGCGGCAGCACTGTGAAGCGCGAGTGTAGTTGCGCCGCCAGCGCTGTGAGAGAGCTCTCGCAGCGCTGTATGTACTCCACCTCTCCAAGGGGAATAGCTTGCAGCGCTGCAGGCTCTGATTACACTGGCGCTTTACTGCGCTGTACTCGCGCTCAGGGGGGTGTTTTTTCACACCCCTGAGCGCAGCAAGTTGCAGCGCTGTACACCGCCAGTGTAGCCAAGGCCTGAATCTCAGTGGGTTTTAACTACAGTAGGACCTCAGAGTTACAAACACCAGAGTTATGAACTAACCGGTCAATCACACACCTCATTTGGAACTGGAAGTACACAATGGGGTAGCAGAGACTCCCCCCCCCCCCCAAAAAAAAAAAAAAAAAAAACAATACAAAGCAAAACTATTTTAAATAAAAATTAAAAAAAAAAAAAAAGGGAAAGTTTAAAAAAAGATTTGACAGGGTAAGGAAACTCTTTCTGTGCTTGTTTCATTTAAAAGCAGCATTTTTCTTATGCATAGTAAAGTTTCAAAGCGGTATTAAGTCAGTGTTCAATTGTAAATTTTGAAAGAACAACCATAATGTTTTGTTCAGAATTACAAACAACTTCAGGAATGGAGGTTGTTTGTAACTCTGAGGTTCTACTACATACTTAAAGTTTGAAGAATATAGTGGGATGAAGACTTTATAGAACCAGGAGTGAGGGAAAAGAGAGCTGATTGTCTAGTCAAACTGTCAGTCATCCAGAGAGGGACTTCTCTTCTGCTGTGCAAAGGGTTCTGGGTAGAGAAGCCTTCTATAAAACTCCTAGGTCCAAAGGCAGAATAAGTTGCAGGGCAGGTGAGGAAGGGTCACATGGAGGAAACTGGGCCAGTTACAAGATGTATAGAGTACTTTGAATGAGTAAATGGACTGATGTTATGGAAAAGTATCCGTTGTCATTGTTGTTCTTTAGCTTGGTTTTTTTTTATGTAGAATAAATTATTAGCACTCTTTTTGCTAAACTCCTCTGAACTGTGTCCTGCCGATTTGTTTGGAGAACCTTGCTGCTATGCTCTGCCTCAAAGTTTCTGTTACTTCATTAAGATAATTTAGGACAAAATGGTCTGATACAGGCTGCTAAATTTCTTAGTCACTTAAATTTAACTTTAACCTATAAATTCTCAGAATATTTGTTTTATTCTTCACGTGCCATAATTTCCGAGTGGATATATTGTATTTTTTATATGTAACAAAGTGGTTGAATCTGTTTGAAGTGCAAAACTGTTCTCAACTGCAATACAATATATAGACTGGTGCTTCCATAATGTAATTGATATGCCTTCACCTTTAGTTCTGGTCGTCATCATTTCTGAAAAAGAGAGCAGAACTTGAAAGGGTCTTCTTGAGATGGATGAAATGATGACTAGAAGTATGAATAAACATTAAAAAGAGTGGGACTGTTTATTGTAGAGGAGATGAATAAGATTAGGTGTGATATAGGTTTATAAAAGAGTAGATGGAAAAATTGATTTAAATACAAATCAAACTTTACATTAAATACAGGTTTATTTAAAAAAAATTGAAATTGACAACCTATATTAACGCCTACATTTATTATAATCTATTTTTTTTTGTATTTGATTTAAAGCAGTACATGTTTGCTGCAAAGTTTTAAAGAAAGTCAGACCACTGAAGTGATTGAAATCACTAAGTACCTTGAACACAGATGCAGAGAATATTTTCTTAATTTCAGTTTATTCAACTTGTTCAGGTCAATACTAGTTAATTCAAAGATAAAGTAATTGCCAGTTGAAATATTAGGAAAGCTCCTTCCTCTTACAATCGCTGAATAAAAGCTTTGTATGGGAGGATGAGATTCACTACGTCTCAAGTCTTGAAGGCCACGGTGACCAGAAACAATCAGTCCAATTTGCTAACTACAAATAACTGATTTATTAAACAAAAGGAGATATTGTTTTGTATTTAAAAATATGTTTTGACAAACTTTTTTTCTTATGGATCTAGCACACTTAAGGTAGTTTTTAATTGAATTTGAATTTCTGTCCAAATCCAACTTGACAAAAATCTCAAATAAAAAATTAATCGTTTAGTAAAAAGTTAACCTATATTGCTTAAATATGTATAGCTATTGTGTATCCTCCTTGTTAGCAAAAAGAAGCATTACATTTAGTGTAAAGACTATATTTAATTGCAAATCAGCATGTTTTTAATGGTTACCATCCAATGAGAATTAACCTGTCTTTAGAAAAATAACTGAAGTGCAAATGCAAAATGTGATTAAAATCGATTATTTAAATATAGATTTTCTGCTTCCTGATTTAAATCATGATTAAAATTGGTGATTTAAATCACTTTGATCTAAATCAATCAACCCTGTTCTAAAACAATAATATAAAGAAGATATCAGGGTTTCATTTTTATGCTTTATCATACTATAAGAACAAAGGGACATTCAGTTAAATTGAAAGGCAACACATTTAAAGCTAATAAAAGAAAATACTTCTACACAGTGAATAAATTAATTTGAGGATGTAATTGCCCCAATTACAGAAAAGTACTAATGTTTATGTGAATAATCAGAACAGCCACCATTATATTATATTCCTTGTATTTTTCTTCTGTCTAACCTCTTGTGATTCAGTGCATAAACTAAAAACCGAGAGAGTTGGGGGTAAAACTCTGGACACAGTGGGAATGGTCAGAAGTTGAGGCATCTATATTTGTGGGTATAGGCTAGGGAGTATTGAAAGGATGGGATTTTATATGATTGCTGTACTGTTATTGAGAAGTGTAGTCATCCTACAGATCAGAACCCCTCTACCAATCGGATTGTATAATTTGTGTTCATTGATGAGTCTGTTTAAAACTATACAATATCCCTGCACTCTGACTGAGACAATTACAATGTAGTATAATACCCATCTCATAGAATATTGACTATTATTTGTACAGTATTTTGAAGTAAAAGGACCATACAGATCATAAATATTAGTTTCCATAGAATTAAGTTCACTTCCAAACCATAGGAAAAATCATCAGAGTTCTAGCAGGAGGATATAAGTACACTTGTTTAAACATTCAGAATGGGCAACGATATAGAAATATTTATATGGTATTATTGCTGTTGGAACAATGAGTTTTGTCTGCCTGAGTTACATTTTACATGACTTTATGAAACAAAGTCAAATGGTTGGTTTGACACTTTTGATCTAAAAACACGAAGTGCATAATTTTGAAATGATGGAGAAAAATGTTTCATAGACTGTCTTAATAATTTCAAAAGCTTGATATGGATCATTGGAAGCCCAGAATGAACAGCGAAAATGACTTCTGTTTGTTCAAGATGCTGTAACACATGTCAATCTTTGTACTGATTAATAGTTGCCTACTATATCTGTCTCAGTTTGAGTTATCTCATTTACATACATTTTTATAAATTGATTTTATTCAGCTTTTGGAAGAGAATATCTTTCTGAAAAGATAGTATCAGTGAATTCTTAGGTTTCAAGCTTCCAGTGCATGTCTGGAACTCCCAAAGATAAGAGAAACAAATGCCAGAGGTGTTTTTAAAAGCATGTCTATGGTGCCCATTCCCATATTATCTTGAGAATGTGGTTGTTAGAACCAAGCAAAAAACCTTCAAGGTCTAATGTCCGGAAATCATTGTGAAAAATGATGCCAGATAGCCTCAAAAACAAACAAACAAAAAACCCCAAAACAAAAAAACCCAAACCACAACCCCTGGCAAAAGAAACAAAAATATGTATGTTATTTGCATATAGATCATTAAAACCATGCACTGATAATATATCTAAAGAAAATAATAATGTGTCCAACTCCAGACATTGCAGAACATCATCCTCAAGATAAAACAACAAGAATTTTGTCATACAAAGGTAAATTAGCAATCTAAGAGACAAATCACTGGCGCACGTACTCTGAAAACCTAGAGGTTAGTTGTCCTGTTGTTGGTAGATCTAAGTGCTGTTTTCAATACTATCATTTAATTAATGTTGTTAAACTATTCATTTTAGACACTTGAAAGGCCACTAAGTACCATGAGTGAAACAGTTTGTCGAATGATAGGCCCTAAATCCAAACTCATTAGTATCCACTAATTTAGTTAATCCTTTCATTTCAACAATTTGCAGAAATATTAAACCACTTAAGAAAATTATGTGCCATATTCTGCTTACCTATGCTTGTACAATGCCAATTACTGGTAAGTCAGATTTTCCACTGGTGTAAGCAACAGTAGGACTTTGTATTTTGTCTTTCTCTTTTATTAAATTTCCTTATGTAGTTGAGTTATTCTAAAAGTTACAAATCCAGTCTAACTGTAAAAATACATTTTGTAGGATGTATTTGTGCTGCCTTTAAGAAGTAATGTATTAATATACTAAATAGCTCTTTTGTACTGGGAGTATTGTATAGGTGCACATGAAATATGTTTTCTCTCCCTATTTAAAACTGTGGTGACTTTATAATCATTTTGATGTTTGTTGGAGAATTGTCAGTACAGAAAGATCGATCGATCAATCTATCTATCTAATAAACACTTTAGCACTTTACGTAGAGCCTTTTCATACTCCAGGTATTTCAGTGATTTAACTTCTTAGCGTATGCACAATGTGCCTCAGGTGCATATGACCAAGATTCATCACCAAATTTGGTCCGCTGGTTGGATCATTCGGTTCCTTGGCCCGGGCTGGGTACTGATGGAGAGCATGACATGAATGCTGATCCATGCTAAAATGAGTTAAATCCCAGTAATACAGTGACTATGTAGTCAAGGAGAAATAGAGCGTCCGTTTTATGTTTACTTACAGCTTTGGATATTAAAATTCGTGTTGAGAAGAGAAAGGTTGGGGAGGATATTGCAATTATCAATTTGTTTGATCCTCATCACCATAGTATCTGAGGATCTCCTAGTTATTTAGAAATAGAAATAATAAAAATAATACTCTAATTTATATTTTTAGTTTTTCTTAGGTACTTAGAAGAAAGGAGTTGTCATACTGTATCAGACACGTGGTCCGTTTAGTTCAGTATCCTGTTTCTAACAGTAGTGCTTCTGATGAATGTGCAAGAAAACCTGCAGTAGGCAAAGGTTAGGTAATCCGGGCTTTATGAAGGTCTCATTCTAACTGATAATAGTTAGAGATTGTCTTAATTCCTGAAATATTCCTTTCAAAATTTGTTGGCACTATAACTCAATATTTTTGCTATCCATATGAATGTCTAATTCCACTTTGAATCTTGCTAGGTTCTTTGTCTCAGTGACATTCTGTGAGAAGGAGTTCCACAATCTAATCACACAGTGTGTAAAAGGTATTTCTTTTAATTAGTTTTGAATTTGCCACCTCACAATTTCTTATTGACTGTTTCTGTGCTCTTGTGTTGAGACAGAGAACAGAAGCTCCAGATCTTCCTTCTTTATACATTTATTATTTTGTGTACTTCATGTGATCTCTTATTTATCTCCTTTCTAATTTCTAATTTCGTCTCTTGTTTGCTTTCTAGTTTGTATGTCTCAATGTGAAGAAACTGAGAGAAAGCTAAGTTGAACAAATGAGTTTTGTATTTAGTTCTGAACGTTGTTAGTTCCATAGTCATTCCTATCTTTTGCTGGGTTGAATTCTGTTGTCCAGGTCAAGTTCCTGGGAAATATGTCTCCTCCTCTCATGAACCTCCTCATATTGATCAATAGTTCTGTTTTTCAAAGGAAGTATAGCTGTTGTGGGAGGTCATAGTCACAGAGAGAAATGTGATCTTCCAGGTAGCAAGGACCAATCCCATGAAGGGATTTGAATATCAGAACAGAAACCTTGTATAATTAAAGCTGAACTCTATTCAAGTTGACTCTGTTCAAGGGAAGCCAGCACAAAGAACAGCATACCAGAGTGATATGTTCACAACAACCTGTCTTGCTACAGTGCTTTGTGGCAGTTGAACCTTTTCCAGGGTGTGTAGCTTGACTCGTTGATATGAGCAGCAATAAACAATCAAGCCTGGAGTCATGAGTGTGTGATGCCAGGTGTATGTTTGATAGGTTGGGGTTCAATTTTCTGCTCAGTTGCCATTGTGGCACTTACTTCCGTTTACTATTTGTGCTGTGTATCCAGTAGCACTGAGGAGTCCCAAAGGATCCAAAGGTTGAGGGTTGATTTATCAATCTGAGAGTAAATGCCCTCAATTATTGTGAGTATTATAGAGGAGGGAGGTTCTCTGAAGTGCTTTCTTCTTTCTACCAGCTTCATCTCTCTGTCTTGGGTTCATCTTTACCCTCTGCTCTTCACTGAGGTATTTGTTTTGGCCTTGTTTAGGATTGTGTTTGTTTTTTATGTAAAGAAAATGTAGAACAGGATAATGTCAGCATACTGCTGGCACTTCATCCTATATTGTCTCACCAGCTTTCCCAACAGCTTCATACAGATGTTGAATAATGTGGGGTAAAGAACTGACTCTTGGGACTCTGCAGTTGAGGGTTTCACAGATAGAGGAAAAGTTCCATAAAATGTTCGTCTATACTTAATCTGAGCGGAAGAATCCGAGTCATTTCAGATCCTTTCTGTTCAGTGCTACAACTCCTTGCAAGAAGGACAGGAATATTTGGTGATCAATAAAACTAAATGTAGCAGCAAAGTCCACTGGGGTATGTATGAATGTATTTTCCTTGCCTCTAGGCAGGAGGAGAGAGTCCACCAGAATAATATGCTGTCTCAGTACCATATCCTAATGTGAAACCTGAATGATAGAAATTCAGCATACTGGTAAATAACAGATGGGTCTGGTTACTGTCTTTTGCTAGTTTCTTGATTAACTTAGAAAATGGGAGGTTAGATTTTGGGCTGTAGTGATTGAAATGGCTAGTGCAATCCAGTTGGCGCAGGTCAGTCTTGTGTGGCGGCCCTGATTGCTGTCAATTCTTTCATGACTACTGCTTGGTCATAGGGCTAAATTTTTGAAAGGAAGGGTATTGTGTCTATGGTTGTGCCCTTGGCTTGGTTTTGTTGGCCTCTGGTGTCATTCCAAAAGCAGATGATTTACTCTGAAATACAATAACTCCTCACATCTGGAGATGCTATGTTCTCGGGTTGAGTAGAGACAGTCAGGGATTTTAAAGTGACTTATGGTTTGGGAAGGTTCTGCGGGATATGATTTCCTGCCTTTGTGGCAAAGGCATAAAGATAGGCCCTACACCTCCCTTACTCTCAAAGAGTATCTTATGGTCTTTAACTTCATCTGGACCAGCAGCAGAAATCTTATGTTCTGTCTCACGTGAATGATAGCATCTTCTTCCCATGATCACACTGCAGAATCAGTATTCTGTATGAATATAACACTGGTTTGAGACTTTAAAATAGAGTTCAGACCTAGAAGTGAAAATACTTTCAAGTAAGCTGTCTAAGTGAAAAGCAGTATTTTCAAAATAACTTCGTTCTCTAAAGTTGGCATTACATGTTAATCTTTTGTAAATATGCAAACTTATTTCAGGTATTAATATGCATGGTGGTTTAAGCTTTTACTTCATAGATATAAACAAAGTTTACACTTAATATTAGAAGAAGGATTGCAACTTGCTGATAATGTGGCAGTAAGCCAAGAACTGCAAAAACTGTTACTGGAGCGTGTCTATGTTGGCTGTAACTATAGAAACTCTAAACCTGATCGAGTTGCAGGTACTCTTTGGCTTTACATTTGTTCATTAGACTTTCTGATTAAATTAATGAGGACATAGTATTAGACAGCTGTTGTCAATAATAAATTCATTAGTTGGCCTCGAACAGGTGATGTATGTTGACTTACTAAATAAAAGTTTCAGCAGCTTTTTGGGCATCATCATAACAGTGACTATGGTTGAGCAGAAAGCCATAATAGCTTTTTTTGTTTGTTTGTTTTAAATTACAGGGATGCTGCCAATTTAGTCAAGACTTGAAATCTAGATTTTAATTTAAGCAGAGAGGACTTACAAAACGCTAATGGAAATGGAACTTTAAAAAAAAATAAAAGTTTGAATGTGAATACTTTCCTGCAGTGTGGCTTAAAAGTGAAACTGACCAGTTGAGTTTCATTGTCCATTTTAAGCGAAAAGCAAACAGAATAATTGGGAATTAAAAAAAAAAATCTAATTTAACTCTCCTGTAATAATATAGTAAAACACAACTAAGGTTACCTTTAACACAACTAAAGTTTATACAAAAAGTTCATTTGTATAAAAGTTCATGTGTATTCTTTTTCAGTAGGAAATATTCAGAGCTAGATAACTAGGTTTGAATTAATAAGGTAGGAACACTATATACAATTTTGGAATAAAACACACAGATAATTCAGACCAGGAGTGTATTTGAGCTCAAAAGCAGATGCTTGTAATCAAGGGATGTTTTAAACCGGGGTTCAAACTTTTGTAGAGAGGGCTGTGTTATATTTTTTAATTAGTCTGGGCAAGGGTAAAAATCTAGATGATGTACTCCCCTCAACCACAGCAGAACTCACATTAATAGTAACAGAAGGCTTTCCCAGAAATAAAGGAGAATTTGGCCTTTTTGTCAGGGTGGATTTGATTTAAATCCATTTGATTTAAATCATGATCTAAATCACTAGTCAGGAAGACTCGATTTAATCTTGGATTTCTACATAAAAGTGCATTCTTGTTGGTTGTTACAACCTTAGTACGTATTCTTCACAACTCACAGATAGATGTAGGTTTCATTTTTAGAAGGTACACACTATACATTTTTTTAAAGTGATTTATTTTGAAAACTTTTCAGATTAGTTTTACAGTTATATCAGAAAGTGAATGATTGTTTGGTTATTTCATTTACCAAAGGTAATTGAAGCAGATAGTTCACCACCTAGTGACTTCATAAATATCTCCAATTCCAACAGGTTAATCATTAATATTTGGAGGATTTTCTTGCTATGCTGTATTAGGAGGAGAACATCACCAGATAGACATTTAAATTGTTGTATTTAACTAAAACAACAACGTTATGTATTCTGGATTTTTTTCTTCAACAGCAAAATATAATATTTTAACAAAACAAGCATATGAATTTTTGAATGTAAACATTCAAGTTTTTTAAAATCAGGTTTGTTTTTGTTAAAATTGTTTTAACTAAAATAGTTAAATGAAATATTTAAAAAAACAACAACAAAAATTAAATCGACTATGTCAGCCAGGTCAACATGAGAAACTTAAAATATTGGCTTCTGCAGCTAACTCCGTCGTCTTCACTTTCATTTTCCTGTTTGTTCATAATCTGGAAAAGAAAAACAAGCTTTCCTGCTTTTTCAGGTCCCAAACGATTTCTCAATTTGGAATGAATTAGTCCAAAGGAAGAAAATATTCTTTCTACACTGGCAGAAGAAGCTACTGCTGTTAAAAGTGAGATTATCACTTCAACAGTCTCTGAATCCAAGTGCTTAAGTGACTTCCACCAGTTCACTGGTGTGACTTTCTTTAAAACATCATCAGCAAACATATATTTCTTGAATGGTTCACCCTTCGCTCTGAAGTTTATTATAGCTGGCATTATGGAGGGATGATTGCTGGATGTCCATGTCATAGCCAACTCCTCTTCTTCAGCAGTTAAAGTTTGACCCTGGTACCGAGTATTGAGAATATTTGCAAGAAAATGAGCTGGAGATAGTGCTTGTCGCATTCGTTTCTTTTAACGCTTGTAATTTAACTCTGTCATTGCATATTTGTCTTTTTAACATCTCACTCAGTTCCTTCCAAATTTCAACAGCGTCAGCAATAAAACAGCTATTTCCCTGCGCTTTGTTCAAGACCACAGAAATAGGCTTCAGGGCACTCAGCATGTGTTCAACATTTCTCTTAAGCCCAATGTTGAGAACTTTGGCTGTGACAGTGCCATCTATTTTTTCATGATTTTGTTCACAAACTGTCATCAGATTAGGCCAGTTCTTGATATAGTGCTCAAAACAGTCCACTACTGAGTTCCATCGCACATCTTGTGGGAGAGTTAGCTTGGTTTCTCCCACTTTTTTCAGAGTAGCTGCTGCAAAGTGGTTGTTAAGGAAATATTTTGCAATTTCAACAACATTAGCCTTTATTTCTGGAACACTGAAGTCTTTGGCTAGGAGGTGGCTCAAATGAGCACTGCGACCAAATGTTATTAGCTTGGGACTCTCTTCTAAATTTCTTCTCATCTTGGATACACTTGCAGCATTGTCTGTGACCAAGCTGCATACGAGACATTTGAATTTTTTCCCCAGTTTGTTATAGCTTTGACTGCTACATCTTGTAAGTATTCTGCTGTGTGTGCATTTCCTGATGTATCAATTGTTTCTGTAAGGAAGACAGTCCCTTCTTCTGTTGTCACACAAGCACATACAATAGGATCATTGTGGACATTGCTCCACCTATCAAGACTCAGGTTAACAATTTTACCCTCTAGACCTCAGGGCCGCCCGGGGGGGGCGGGGGGGAAGTGGGGCAATCTGCCCTGGGCCCCACAGGGGCCCCGCGAGCCCTGGCCCAGCGGCGGTCCGGGTCTTCGGCGGCATTTCGGCGGCGGGGGACCCTTCAATGCTGCCAAAGACACGGAGCGGCTGAAGGGCCCCCCGCCGCCGAAAGAAATGTCGCCGAAGACCCAGACCACCGCCAGGTGAGTACAAGCGCCGCAGCTCCCCCGCTTTGCCTCAGACCCCCTGAACCCTCTGGGCGGCCCTGCTAGACCTTTTGCACACTGCTCAATTTCTCTTTCATACACTTTATCCAGCAATTTACCTGCAACATCTGCTCTGTTGTTTGGACTGTATCCTGGTTTTAATGACTGAACCATGTTAATGAAGTGAGGGTTCTCAATCATACGGAAAGGAGAGTTTGGTGCATAAACAAACCCGGCAATTTTTTTCATCAATTACCTCCTTTGATAATCTGCTGGTTCTTATCACAAACTTATCTATGGTTGTTTCTGAATGATGGAGATTTTGTTTTTCTTTTTGCTACAGGTAATATACTGTGGCTTTGTGACATACATGATGTGTCTGAAACACTGTCATTGGTAGATAACTCTGAAACTATAGAAAATGATGATGATCTTGAAGGTGGATATTCTTCAGAATCCTTATGTTGAGGATGGATTCTCCTAAACAAAATAAGTCAATGCAGTTATTTAATTATTATTACCACACTGCTCATTTTTCTCCAACACACCCCTCTGGTCATATGACCAAAAAAGGGGGGTTAGTGCGTTACAGATTGTTGTAATAATTCATAAATTCAGTGTCACTAATAAGACCGTGATTTTTACTGTTCAGCAAAGTTATGAATTTAAGCTCCCAGGCTCATCTTTGAAAATGTTTTGCAGGTTTCCTTTGAGGATGAGGACTGAAAGGTCAGATAGAGAGTGATTGCTTTGTGAAAAGTGTTCACCACAGGTGATAGGGTGTCTTTCTTTTTTATAATTTTCCTGTGTGAGTTCATTCAAAAGTGTAATGACTGTCTGGCTTCACCCACATAGTTGTTGGGGCATTTTAGTGCACTGGATGAGGCAGAACACATGTTGTGATAGGCATGTGTAGGACCCATGGATCTTGAAAGATATGTTGTAGAGGGTGTTAAGCATTGTAGGAGAGATGTCTTCAGGATTTGCATCTTGTTCTGGCAGGGTCTGGTGCTGCTTTGAGTTGGTGTGTCCTGGTCTGTGGGGAGCTTGCTTCTGTTGATGAGCTTGGAGAGGCTGTCAGGTTGTTTGAGGGCCAGAAGAGGAGATTCAGGAAAAATTTCTTATAGGATGCGGTCCCCATCAAGAATGAGTTGTAGTTGTTTGTTGATACCTGTATGGGTTCCAGTATGAAGTGGTAGCTGACAACTAGAGGTGTGTGGTCGGATGGGGTTTTATTTCTGTATTGAAGCAGGTTCTCGTGGAGTATTCGGGTGGCCCACTCTATGATGTGATCTTCTTCTCTGGTGGAGTGTCCTTGTTTGATGAAGGCGATTTTGAATGTGTTAAGGTGTATATCTCAGAAAGGGCATTTCTCCTCAGAGCATATTCTGTGGTAACTGAGTGCCTGACTGTAGACAACAGATTTCTTTGTGCGTTTGGTGTGGTTACTGGATCTAAGAAGGTAGGTGTGGTGGTCTGTGGGTGTCTTGTATATAGTTGTCTGTTGGGTTCCATTGTTGAAGCTGATTGTGGTGCCCAGGAAGTTTTGATGCTAGTATGGGAGTGTTCCAGAGAGTTTAATGGATGTGTGGCCGTGGTGGTTGTTGAAATTGTGGTAGGGAGGGAGTTTGTCATCTGGCCAGAGTGTGAAAATATAATTGATGTATCTCAGGTATATCATTGGTTTTGTGGCACATTTTTTCCCTGTCTTTGTCAATTTTCTTTTCTGCATTTTCTTCCTTAAGGAAACTCTCAATCCCCTTCTATGGGGGAGGGATAGCTCAGTGGTTTGAGCATTGGTCTGCTAAACCCAGGGTTGTGAGTTCAATCCTTGAGGGGGCCACTTAGGAATCTGGGGCTGCAAAATCAGTGCTTGGTCCTGCTAGTGAAGGCAGGGGGCTGAACTCGATGGCCTTTCAGGGTCCCTTCCAGTTCTATGAGATAGGTATATCTCCAAATATAATATTTTTTTATATTATAAATCAGGCTGCCTAAGCAGGCCTGCTTTGCTTTCTCCTCAGAGGCTATAAACAGCATTCTTCAGTGCTGTGTCAGGGTTGGGTGCAGCCTCACCGCTGCGTCCGTATGGGGGAACTGCACAGTGATCTCCCACCTCTGTGCAGCCAGTGGCCCGTGCTCTCCACTGCCATGCTGGAGCCTCCACATTTATTTGACAAATACAGTTTGCAGAATTTTTCAGTACTGTGCGCAGAATTTTAAATTTTTTGGCGCAGAATGCCCTCAGGAGGAATCACAGTGATCCTGAATTGAGCATTCATGTCTGGCTTAAGGCTGTATGGTAACGTCTGATTTTTAACGGACAGACAGTAAAAAGCTAAAATAGTTGTCATTTCCCAAAACCCCTTACATACATTGTTATGACAAGTTGTTGATGTTTCAGGTGTAATGTGTAGAAACTGCTGAATGGTGGTACAGTATAAATATATATGGATGAATAGTGTTCTGTATTATAAATCTGCCATCCCAAAATTTACTTAATATTAAAGTTTTACATAATACATTACGTAGTGTGTATTACCTATCTTTTTCATTTGGATGCAGTCAATCCATTCATCAGTTATGCATGCAGTGAACATTGAGGTCACACAATTGTTATTTTCTAAATAATTCAAAAATCTTTCAGATCACTTACAAAGTTTTAAGATAGTACAATAAAAATTCTCTTGGTTTTCAAAACAGGAGTGGAGTTAAAAGGCTATCTTTTGCTTTTGAAGTGAACATGAGCGAGATGGGCAGTAATTCACAGTTGGTTTTTAATATCCAGAACATGGAGACAAGTTGAAACATGCCAAGGAAACATTTAGAGAGTAGGGTGAAGTCTCTCATATTGGGGGTGAGCTTTGCATCTCAAGAAGATGTGTGTGGAAATAGAGCTCTGCTCAGAGGCTTTCTTAAAATACGTTTATCTTTTTAGTTGCATGCTACATTATTCTCCCTGCCAAAATTGCAGGCCACGTTCCTGTGCCAGCAATTAAAAACTGAATGCCAAAGGGAAAGGAAAAAAGCACCCCTATCTTTAGTCTGCAGTCCCTTCAGAAATGACCTGCTGTGTTGGTACCACCTTGCCTAGAGGTCTGCACAGCAAATACAGACACACAAATCAGTAGTAGTTCTGGTAGTACTACGTTGCAGGTAAGTGATCAACTGCAAATTTGAATAGTGTCTGTTTATATTATGGCAGTGTCTGTGATCCTTTGCATTGGACTCCTGGTCCATTAAGTCCAGTATCCTGTCTTACAGTGGCCAGCACCAATTACTTTTTGTAAAATCCAATTTAACTATTCTCTTAAAGCTAATACATATATATTGCTGCATTCTTGGGACAGGGACTTTGTCTTCCTATGTGTTAGGGAAAGTACCTAGCACAGGGGTCCCCAACGCAGTGCCCGTGGGTGCCATGGCGCCCGCCAGGGCGTCTAAGTGCGCCCGCGTACTGGCCGGCAGACGAGCATCCACCGAAATGCCGCCAACAAGCAGCGTCATCCAGAGGCGTCGCCGCCGAAAATCGGCGGTAACGCCTGTTGACGTTGCCGCTTGTCTGCAGCATTTCGGCGGGTGCTCGTCCACTGCCACGGTCCTCCATGGCTCGTCGTCTGATGCCCGCCAGACGAAAAAGGTTGGGGACCACTGACCTAGCACATTTTGAACACTACTGCAATCTAAATAACAGTAATCTGAATTGACACAGTATATCTTGTTTCAATCCTAGTTTCTCCTCTACTTTTGGAAATTGACTCATTGCAGACATTTGTTAGCAATGGGTACCTCTGAACTCCTGTAGAAAACAATTTCAAGAATTTCATTGCCGTCAGCTGTTTTAGAAACTGTGATTGAGATCTGGTTCTGCCAGATGGCAGTGCTTGAGTGCACAGGTGATAGGTGTTTTAGCTAGTGTACAGAGGTAATGTGAATTGGAAAAGGTAATGGAAAACAAGGCTTCTATTTGAATGAAAATAGAGCTGGAAAACACTACTTTAATACAACTACTCTGCACATGTGCAGTTGTATTTGCTCTTTGAGTTAGCCAAATGGGAAGAATTTATTCACTTTAACAATATCTTTGATCAGCTCCAATGGCGGCTCTTTTTGCTGAAGCTAATCCCTTAACTAATTCTTCATGTGATATAACTTGGCCTTTGAAAATTTAGCAGCTCTTGAAAAATTTGAGCCAGTTGACCTTTTCATAACACTTGTTTTAATGGAGAAAGCCAGACCCATTACTTGTACAGTAGACCCATACCATCTATTAGCTTGTTCAACAAGCATTGCTGTCTAATAACTTGGTTACTTTTACTTACCTTTCATTTACAGCATTTTTGATGTTACGTACACTAATTAATTAGATGCTACTGTTTTGTGAAAACCGTGTTGCACGGTGGGAATTTTCTGCTAATTTTCAACTTGGGGCCAGGGTTCTTTATTGCTCTTGGATGAAGAGTATAGCATCAGTATGGATAGAGACCACTGACACATTAGCCCCAATTGGGCAGAGTCTTCTCAGCACTGTCTCACAGTGCTCTTGTCACTGCAAGGTAGTCTCTCTGGTCCACTTTATGCACACCACTGCCCAAGGGTCAAGTGGTTGGCAGTCGCTAGTGCAAGAACCAGTGCACACACCACGGTGCTCAGTTTTGCACTACTTTTAAAGCAAATTGCTTCACTGTCTGTGGATATTTTTTTAAATAATTTTAAATCATTGCCATCATGCCCAAAGGAAACCATCCTGTGAACTTGCTCCTACTGGTGAGAAGCTAGTTTTTGGGACAGGTATTGATTCAGGGAAAGGGAGAGATCTAGGGTTAGCTGAGCAAAACGATAAGCAGTGCCGTGCTGTGTGACCAGGTGGCCACGTGACTGGCAGAACAGTAAGCAATGCCATGAAAAAAATCAAGAGACTTAAGGTGTGCAGTACAACTTGGCCAGGGACACCAATAGGTAGTCCAGCTCCAGATGGAAAACCTCTTCATTTTCTGAGGAGCTGGTCCCAAATCTGGTAACTTTGCCTTCCACGTATCTGGAATTGCTGTCGCAGTACAGAATGTCTTGTGACCTCATGGTGATGGGTGGATGATGAAGAAAAACAGCCCTGGGAGTTTGGGTGGACCAGGCAGTACTCATTAAGGCACAAGTTGGATAGGCCTCTGCCTAGGGTCCCAGAGCCTAGAGTTGCAGTTAGATCAGTGTCTCATAAAAAATTTTTTTTTGTTTTTTTTTTTTTTTCATTTTCGTGGTTAGGAAGCAAAACTTAAATGTGAATTGAGTGTAAGTTATATGGAGTCATCTGCCTGAGTTTGCAGGTAGCCTCAGACAATAATTCTGAGACACATGAACTACCCCATTCATCTCTGGCATATTAACTTTAAGATCTGCTAATCTGGGGGGCCTCCCACCAACACCACCCCAACAAAGGAGTGTGTGTGTGTGTGTCAGTCTGGTTTACCCATCCACTCGGATACCCTGGCATCTCGGTTGTAAGTGGTTGCTGTTACTCCTGTTTCTCAGGCTGTTGGTTGTGGGAAGAGGACTGCCGCTGCTCTCCTGACAGGGAGGCGAGAAGGGGGCCTTTTGTTGTTACCCTGGCTTCTTTGAGATTAGCAAGGGATTCCGTGTCACTGCCACTCCAAGTGGTAGATGGAGCCACGGGGGGCCCCATGTTGTTGTATGGCTAGGGCTCCAAATTCCCTTCACTTGGCCCTGGGACTAGGGAGTCATGGAGCTCTGCTAGAAATGCTGGACGTGTTGCCAGGATCTCAGAATCTGTTAACAGGGATCCAGAGATGACAGCTGTCATGGTATGGTAGGAGGAGGCAGGGTCTGAAAATGAGTGTCACTTTGTAGCATGTTAACAGTTATTGTAAAATATACCACTGGGTACTGATGTTGCTCGGTGGCTAGGAGAAAAGTTTTCTGATTTTTACTAATATTACCTTCAGTATTGTGTAAAAGGGTGGATATAGCGTCTTCATGAAGGTGGCAGTGTCACTACCTCTGCGCCGGCCCCTGGACATAAGTGGCTGCTGAGGATAGTGTCACCATTTAGTTCCTGTCATGATACCCAGTACTGGTAAATTCTTCCTACTTTTAGCTGCTCTCTTCCATTATGGGGAAAATGCCTAGTTCAGTTTGCACAGTGGTTTCCTGATGCATTCCATGTGGCTAGACTTAAAATGTCAGAGAAGCAGGGAAAACTTTTCTAAAAGTAAATCCAAACATTGTAAATAAGAGAAGATTTTTGGCAATATGTTTAATGCATTTATATTATATTGTACCTATTACACCAGGTATTAGCGTGGGACATCGTCATAGCCTCTAGTGCTTATCTAGCTGAAATCACAAACCGTTTTTCTGTTAATGTTGTGCACTAAAGCAAATTCCTTCTGTCTTCTTACAATGCCTTAGTGTTAAGCAGATGTAGCATTCAAATTGGTGTGCCACTAACACATCCTTGGGTAGTGGGGCATAACATTTAACTTGTGGAGTTATCTGTTAATCATTGCACTTATTTACCCCAATCTCATGGAGTTATGTCCAAATGTTTTTTTCAATAATTGAAGTATTGTGAACCTCAAGCATTCATAATCATGAGTCAGCCCCCGCCCCCCCCATCACAAGCTATTAAATAAATGGTATTTATTTGCCTTCTAGTTTTTTGAGCCTTTAGGGTTCATATTTTCAAGCTTTTCCTGCTCCCATGAAGACTATGGGTATGTCTACACAGCAGTTTAAGTACGGGTCTGAGCCTGGGCTCAAGCCAAATTCCCATTGCATTCATACTGCAAATGTGCTAACCTAGGGCTTAGCCCCAAGGTCCCAGGACCCTGCAGGGCTGGAAGGTCCAAAACCCATGTTAAGCTGGGACCTAGGGTCTGAGCCCTATTGCTTTCCTGTGTGCACACGGCTCTGGCTTGACTCAGGTCCCAGAAGTCCTCCAGATATATCCCAGAATTCCTGGTGGCAGAGGAGCAGCGCTTCAGGCAACCAGCATAGTGTCTGGAAGTGCCATTACTGCCTGACTGAGTGCGCTCCCCCTTCCTGCTCTGCCTCGCTTGTCCAGAGCAGGAAGCAAAGCTGCCAGGCGAAAGGCATCTCCTGGCCACTGGGATGTTGTGGGTCATCCCACCCCTGGCCGTGCTGAGCTGGGCACCCTGCTACTCCCTCTCCTGCAGGACAGCACTTGATCCCTGCTTCGCTCTCTGGCCCTTGCTTCTGGGCCCCTCCTGCCCTCTCTGGGCACTCAGGCTATGTGCATTGTCAGGGCAGTGAGTGGGAGCCAGCCCCAAAACTTCCCCACAGCTTCCTGGGGTTCTTGTTCTGGCTTGCTGTGGGAAAGTTTTGGGGCTAGCTCTGATCAAGCTAGTGTGCTAAAAATAGAGCATAGAGATGTTGGCACAAGCTGCAGGGGGGGGCTAGCTGCCCCGTGTTCTTACCTGTCCAAGACGCTAGGCACGTACTCACAGTGACTAGTTGCTTGCACTACAGAAGCTAAACTCCTTTTTTAGCACGCTATGTCAATCAAAGCTAATGTGGGCATGTCTGCTTGAGCTGGAAATTACACCTTCCAGTTAGGAGTGTAGACATACCTCTGCAAACCTTCAGACCAATAGCATCATATGTGGACTTACTGATGCTAATTTGGTACTGGTAACTGCTAGGGATAGGTTGCTCCCATAGGGCAGTGACCATTTTTCATGCTAAATGGGGCACTCATACTTGTAGTTTTCTGCTGCAATGTCAGGGCTAGCTCACCAGAGACATACAAATAGCTATTGTCTCTCATCCTGAAGTTCTGCAGCAACCAGGTCTGTAGAACAACACTGTCCCACCAGTCTGCACTTGTGATCCAGGCCCAAAGGTAACAGTCTGCCTGTTAATTATCTTGTGCAGTTACTGCATGTGGGGGATGTGCACCTTTTTTGCAGTGTAAACTGTGCAACTGCTTGGTTCTTGGCATGTATGCCTTTCACTGTCTCGTTTCAGTGCCCTACCAAATTCACGGTCATGAAAAATGTGTCACGAACCATGAAATCTGGTCTTCTGTGTGTTTTTACCCTATACTAGGGAGACCAGAGTTTCTCAAATTGGGGGGTCCTGACCCAAAAGGAAGTTCCAGGGGGGTCACAAGGTTATTTTAGGGGAGTTGCAGTAGTGCTACTCTTATTTCTGCTCTGCCTTCAGATCTGGGGGGCTGGAGGCTGGCAGCTGTTAGCCAGGCACCCAGCTCTGAAGGCAATCCCCTGCCAGCAGCGCAGAAGTAAGGGTGGCAATACCATACAATGCCATCCTTACTTCTGTGCTGCTGCTGGCGGCTGCTCTGCCTTCAGAGCTGGGCTCCCGGCCAGCAGTCACTACTCTCCAGCTGCCCAGCTTTGAAGGCAGCGTCACTGCCAGCAGCAGCGCAGAAATAAGGGTAGCAGTACCACAACCCCACCTACAATAACCTTGCAACCCTGCCCCCCATTGCTCCTTTATGGGTCAGGACCCCTACAATTACAACACCATGAAATTTCAGATTTAAATAGCTGAAATAATGAAATTTACAATTTTTAAAATCCTATGACTGACATTAACCAAAATGGACCATGAATTTGGTAGGGCCCTTCCTATGATGTCTGTTCAAAAGCTCCTGCAGAAACCTTTCTTGCTGAACAAGAAGAGAGCTGACTGTTCAGCCTAGCCACCATTTTGAAAAAAACAACCTGAACATGGTGTCAGGAATTATGGGAGATTCCCAGTGGAGGGAAATGTACAAGGAAACATCTCTTCTCACAATTTCCCTATGCTCTTTGAGGTATCCCAAAGGCTTTCTGAAATTGCTGAGCAGCAACTGCCTCAGAGAGTGGTGCCAAGAGGTGTAGGTTAGATATGCAGAGGACAGTGCAACCATAATTGGGTAGAATGCAACCAATGTGCATGAAGTGCAAAACTTGCAATGGTCCTGAACCCAAAATTAGATAGATTTTGTGGACACAGTGTACCATTCATTCTTACAAGACTGCTAACCTGTTGGTTCAACTAACATTTCAGTTCTCTAGTCCAGAAGGGGGATTTTAAACCAAATTTCCCCTGGGATGCATTCGTTAGGCTCCCACTTATTTCTTGGGACTCATGTACATGCATGTTTGGGGAAATACTTGATCTTAATAGATGATAAATGTTTTGTTTAAAAAAAAAAAACACCAAAAAAAAAAAAAAAACCCGGTTTAATCTGAGTTTAACATTTCCTTGTACAGTTCTTTCCTGATATAACAACTATCAGACTAACAGATTTCTCAGCTTGATTAGCATGGTTCTCATTGGTTATACCTATACTAATGGTGGCTAAATAGATACTTCATGTGCATATATGAGAAGTAGCAGTAGTCTGGAGAAACAGTAGAAATTTTCAAATGTGGAAATGAGATGGAGCTATAATGATTTTGTTGTTAACAAATACTTACATAGTTTGTAGTTTGGACCATATACTGTATCTATATAACACACTTCAGTAGCTTCAACTAACAATTGACCATGTTCTAACTATGACGCTGATTGTTTTACTAAGTCATCCTGTTACTACTGAGCAGTTAACTACAAAAAAAACGTCTGAGTGCTAAGTAAGCTTGAATATTGTACAAAACAGACTTGCTAGGCAGGATTTTAAGTAGTCTCGATTTTCAACATTGTTTTCACTTCATTTGAATCTTGCCTGAGTATTGTCAATACATGAAGGGAGAAAGTTGAAATTTGAGATTACTCAAAATCCTGCCCCAGGAGCTTGATGTGCATGCACAACCATTTCACCCTTCCTTTCTTCCACTCCTGAATGTGGGCACAGGATATAATGGAAAAATAGTTGGAGCCATGGATGTGTTCGTTGTAACTAGCATGTATGGTATCATTCATTTTTTTTAAATATTTTAGAATAATAGGTATATCTCCATATACCTATCTCCTAGAACTGGAAGGGACCCTGAAAGGTCATCGAGTCCAGCCCCCTGCCTTCATTAGCAGGACCAAGTACTGATTTTTGCCCCAGATCCCGAAGTGGCCCCCTCAAGGATTGAACTCTCAACCCTGGGTTTAGCAGGCCAATGCTCAAACCACTGAGCTATCCCAATGTAAAGCACACATTATCTTCTCGCCTTAAACTCTATGACTCTGTGCCAGCACTACACACCACACCACATCACAGAAACACCAACCCAGGAACCAATCCCTGTAGCAAATCTCGTTGCCTACTCTGTCCCCATATCTACTCTGGCGACACCATCAGAGGACCCAACCACATCAGCCACACAATCAAGGGCTCATTCACCTGCACATCTACTAATGTTATATATGCCATCATGTACATTGGCCAAACCAGACAGTCCCTTCGCAAAAGAATAAATGGACACAAATCGGACATCAGGAATGGTAACATACAAAAGCCAGTAAGTGAACACTTCAATCTCCCTGGTTATTCTATTACAGATTTAAAAGTCGCTATCATTGGACAAAAAAACTTCAGAAACAGACTTCAAAGAGAAACAGCAGAACTAAAATTCATTTGCAAATTTAACACCATTAATCTGGGCTTAAATAGGGACTGGGAGTGGCTGGCTCATTACAGAAGCAGCTTTTCCTCTTCTGGAATTGACATCTCCTCATCTATTATTGGGAGTGGACTACATCCACCCTGATTGAATTGGCCCTGTCAACACTGGTTCTCCACTTGCGAAGTAACTCCCTTCTCTCCATGTGTCAGTATATAATGCCTGCATCTGTAACTTTCACTCTATGCATCTGAAGAAGTGAGGTTTTTACCCACGAAAGCTTATGCCCAAATAAATCTGTTAGTCTTTAAGGTGCCACCAGTCTCCTTGTTGTTTTTGTAGATATAGACTAACACAGCTACCCCCTGAGACTTGTGCCAGCACTGAATACCTTCTCATATTGTGCTGGTGAATACTGTTTGTTAAACATTAATGTTTATAATAAACTAAATATACAGTAATGTTTAGCCTCAAACATTGATCTTGGTTTTTAAGCACAAAGGAAAATGACATTAATCTGAACTATCTAGGAAGCATAAAAGCTTTACAATAAAGTAGAAGTTAAAATTTGAGACAAGCTGGAGACTATGTAAAAAAGAATAATTTCAACAGCTGGGAGTACACATGAAATTTTATTGAAAAGGAGATTAGTTTTCAAGTTATTTCTGTTTAATAAAAACAAAACCATTCTTTGCAGGAGAGAGTTGGTCATCCTTGTAACTTGTAAAGGAATTGATTATTTCAGAATAGGTCATTTTCAGCCTCTCTCTAAAGAGCCATGTTGGATTTTTTTTGTCATTATGAGTTCCATTTCAGCTCTTTTAGAGTGAGCAGACACAACTGAACTAAAATTTTTTTTAAACAAATATATAACACAACTGAATAAAATGGAAAGACACTTTGGATATATAAATAGCATATTTTTATCTCAGGATCTCAAAATGCTTTATGTGAAGGCAGGCAAGGGATTAGGAAGTGAGAAGCTTGCTTGCTGTTCTTCACTGATTACCATATAAATAATAAAACTGAAACAAGGGTTCAGGAGTGAAGCTGTATCTTTGGCCTCTCTGCCTCTCCATGGGTACCCTTTCCAAGTGATGTGCTTACACCTGTGCTTCTTTGAGCGGAATCATGAGATTCACCCCATTTTTAGATTAGACTGACAAGGCAACAGCACCCCCTGCTTTACCAATCATGTCTCTAGAAGGTCCAGATGGGTTTTGGCCCCTGCTTAGAGTTCCATCTGGGAGCCTGTGACCAGTGTGAAAATGTAGTGGCAGAATTTGTTCAAAATACAGTATATATTTTTTATCCATAGGAATATCACAAACAGGGAGAAAAAGATGTAAAATAAATAGGCATACAAGCATAGTGTTTAAGCTAACCTTAGCCTTGTTTGCCGGTTTAAGTAGGTATCACTTGAGCCAGGCACTCCTCCTCCCCTAATATTGGAGCTGGTCAAGATAGGCTCTACCCCCACAGCTTCTGGCTCTGACATTCTGAATCCTCCCTCTCTTTCCCCCACCCCCATCAGTGAAAGTGTGAACATATGTGTCCCTCATGAAAAAGGCTGTCTTCTATCCATTTCAAAGTTCCTTCATTCTAGAGTAACCACCCAAAAAATCTCCTGGTTGTCCAGCAGGGCTCCCAAATGTGGTCAGACTGGTGTATGTTTTTCTCCAGTGGAGGTCAAATGTAGCCTCCCAACAGTGGACTTAGTGTATTGTCTATTTGAGCACCAGGCAAGTGAATTAGAGCCTTTGCTAGATTCCTGGAAACTTAGGAAAAACTCTGGATGAAATTCAATCCTGAGGGTTCTATAGAGCCAGCCATACTGCAATACTCGAACAATATTTATAAAATTAATACAGATATCTCCTGTGCTCTTCACAAGAGGATTCACCTGCTTTGCTTCTTTTGTGTGCAGCCAGTGGGAACTGGAAGTAAGATTTTGTGTCTGGCTATGTAAAATAGCCTCGTGTAAACTTGAAAGTTCTGTGAACGTCTGCCAGTGTTGCTGTATCAGTGGTACATTTCTGCTAGTGCTGGCAATGGTAGGAGCACTAGTGTAAACTTGCTTTCAGCATTTTTTATCACTGTGCAATCTACACAGAATCTGGGAGTGACATGGTGATGAAAACACTGGTGGGCAATGTATGCTAGCACTGCCACTGTTGCTAGTGCTGTTGGAGATGTCCTGATCCTTCAGCAATGATAGATCTTCATTAAAATCTTAATCGAGATAGATGTTGCTGTGATGCTGCACTCCATGTGTTTTATGGAAATATGCCTATAAGTGTAAATATAATGTAACTGGAATATGCTTTATGCAAAAGGTCTCTTGTAAGGTATCAATACAAAGCTTATAATCTACTGAGTGTGTTCAACCTATTTGTATGAATGTATCATTCTTGTATCTGGAGCTAGAAATATGAAATATTACTCTGAAGTCCTATGGTAATTATGCAAAGTGTGGGCCGTTAAGGGTGGCTTGGAATCTTGATGGCTCCCATTGACTAGGACAATTGGTTGCGAATGGCTCTGTTTACTTGCAAACCTTCCTGGAAGAATGAAGGCTGGGGTCTCACAGGACATGTGACCATGTCACATGATACTGGAATCCATCTTAAAACTGGTGCTTTTCCATTTAGAAGGAGTGGGGATCCAGAGAGACAAAGGGTTCCCGCCTTGGGCTAAAGCTATAAAAGGGGGTGGAGCAGAACAAAGGGGGCTGCCAGTCATGAGAAATCCCCTAGTTACCACCTGAGCTGGAACTAACAAGAACTGTACCCGGGGAAAGGATTGGGCCCAGACTAGAAAGAAGTCTAGGCTGTGGGGGAAAAAAAGCTTATTGGAACATCTCTAAGGGTGAGATTTACCTGTATTCAGTTTCTTAATGTATTAGACTTAGACTAGAGTGTTTTGTTTTATTTTGCTTGGTAACTTACTTTGTGCTGTCTGTTATTACTTGAAACCACTGAAATCCTACTTTTTATACTTAATAAAATCACTTTTGTTTATTAATTAATCCAGAGTAAGTGATTAATACCTGGAGGAGCAAACGGCTGTGCATCTCTCTCTCTCCATCAGTGTTAGAGGGCAGACAATTTGAGTGTACCCTGTATAAGCTTTATACAGAGTAAAACGGATTTATTTGGGGTTTGGACCCCATTGTGAGCTGGGTGCTGGAGACAGGAGTACTTGCTGACCTGTTTTCAGTTAAGTCTGCAGCTTTGGGGGCGTGGTTCAGACCCCGGGTCTGTGTTGCAGCAGGCTAGCGTGTCTGGCTCAACAAGACAGGGTTCTGGAGTCCCAAGCCATCAAAGAAAATGGGCTCAGAGGTAGTTTCAGCACATCAAGTGACAGTGCCAAGGGGGTCTCTGTGACCGAACCCATCACAGTAGCCAGTGTTACAATGTAGCAAATCCCTTGAGCAACAGCTAACAGTCTTCACGTCAAAGCCTGGTCTTTGGTATACAAGTGCTCAAAGCTATCTGGAAAATTTCCCCAGTTAATGGGGTAGCTTTTAAACATAATTTACTGTATGTAATTTTTTTAGCTGAAATTTCATTATTTTTTCATATAGTAGATTTAATCAAATTAACATTGATCAAACACACCACAAACAACCCCTGAAATAAAAATTTGAGACTATGATTTAACAAATGCAGTTCAATTAGTCACTAAACTTCTTGGTTAATACCAACTATAAACCTCTGTTTAGTTCTTTTGCCTTATACATAGGTTTAGCTTTATCATGGAGTGACATAATAAATATTTGTCATCCTTTTAGTAGTAGCCACAGACTCTAGTTCCCACCTATGCTCATTCAGGGTTTTTGCTAAAAATAATCTTGCTTCCTATTTTGTGTGTGTGTGTGTGTGTGTGTGTGTAACTCATAAAAGCTTCAGAGGCAAACCTGATTCTTGGGATATTTGACACCATTTTTAGTAGTATTGCACACACCCCGCTACACACCCACATGGATTATAAGTAGGTTTGGAACCCTTAGCTCCACAGCACAGACATTTTGCCTCTTGAGCTCATGCATAAGTGAGAACAATAGTAGGTTGTCATCCTCTGTGTGGGCCAGCATTAGAAGAGGATGACATACATTTCCTGTGGGTTTCAGAGCAGTCTATTGACTGTGGAGGAAAGTAGGGGCCCATGAATCTTGGATTCCATGCCAGGCCCTGGAGTGGACTCTAGTGACTACAGACCTCTTCTGCCCCATCTCCTCCAGCCTGTCCCTGTCTCAGTTCTGCAGGATTAACATTAATACCCCCTCCCCCACAAAAAACAAAGGTCTGTAAACTGAGCAAATTTGGTCTAGTCAATTACACTGTAAACAACCACAATGTATCACTTTTAATCACTTCCAGAATAGAACTGAACTAGGGATACTTAAACAGTTTGTTTCATCTCAAAGGATTCCAAAGGACTTGATCAATAATGCATATATAGTATCACTGAAATGCAGTTATAGCATAATAGCCAGGCACTTAATTGTCACACAACCTGCTACAAAACAATTGAATTAGTTTTTGGTACTCAACAATCCATTAGCAGCTTTAATAAGACTGTAATCTGTTTTTTTGTTCCACCCCCCCCCCCCCCCCCATCTCTTGGAGTGGTAGCACAAGATCCAACTCTGTGCTTGGATTTCAGGGTGAGGCTCATTCTTTAACAGGAGGGTCTTCATTCCAAAGCGGCAGCTGTTTTGACCATAAAAGATTGCCTGAAGCTCTTAGATGAGGACTGTGGTCAACAACTGCTTCCCAGGCACACTAAAAGTGTCCATGGCAAAGGTTGTTTGTGTACTAGATAGAGCAGGGGTCGGCAACCTATGGCACGTGAGCTGATTTTTAATGGCATGCTGCTGCCTGCCCGAGCAGCGTGCCATTAAATATCCTGCCTGGCCCGGCCCACTCTTCTCCGCTGCCCCCCCCCCCGGGGGCAGAGGGGCAGAAGCATAGGCGTGCGCACGGGGTGTGCGCAGGCACACCCTGCCAAATGGCCCCACTCTCCCGGCGTGGCAAGCCGTGGGGTCCGCGCTCCCGGGCCAGAGCGCCCGGCTGAGTGCAGCAAGCCGCCAGCCCCTCCCCCGCCTTCCCCCCTCCCCTGGAGCCCTGGCATCGCGCGCGCAGCGCTCTGGGGGCTGGGGCTGCATGCTCCCGCGGGGCAGTGTTTGACTCCACGGGGAGGCAGACATGCTCCCTGCTCATCTGTTGCCGTGCGCGCAGTGCTCTGGAGGGCGAGACTGCCCGCTTCTGTGGGGCAGCGTGTCTGGCTCTGCGCGGAGCGGAACATACTGCTAGGAGCCTCATGGTAAGGGGGCCGGGAGGTCGGATAGGGAGGCAGTCAGGGGACAGGGAGCGGGGGGGGGTTGGATCCCGGGCAAGGTGGTTAGGGGCGGGAGGGTCTCTGGAGGGGGCAGTCAGGGAGCAGGGCGGGTTGGATGGGGCATGGGAGTCCCGGGGTCTGCAGAGAAGAAGCGGGGGCAGGGCCTTGGAGAAGGGGGGGAGTGGAATAGGGGCACACACACCACCTTGACCCCCCCCTTGACCCTCCCTCACACACACCCCCCCATGCCCTGAGCCCCGCACACACACCCAGGCCCCTTCCCTGAGCCCTGTACTCCTTCATACACACCCAGCCCTCTGCTTGACTCCTTCACCCCTCCCCACAACCCCAGCCCTGACTCTGGCACCCCCCCACATACCCAGCCCCCCCACACCCCATGTACCCCCCCACATCCTGACTCTTGCACCCCCCACATACCCACCCGCACCCTGAGCACCAAATGGGAGCTCTTGCACACCCCGCCCCACATTCCCATCTGCACCCCTCGCAGCAAATGGGAGCTGCCCAGATAAGTGCCCCACACCCAAACCTGCCCCAACCCTGAGCCCCCTCCCTAATTCTAGCTCCTGGCCACTCCCACCCTCAGCTCAGTGCAGAGAGAGGAAGAGAATGGGCCAGAACCAGGGAGAAGGTAGGTACCCACTGTATGTGGGCAGGGCCGGGACCCCAGACCATCAGCGGGCTGAGCGGATCCGGCAGCCGGGATCCTGGCTGGCAGGAGCCGGCAGATGGAACCCCTGAGCGGCAGTGGGTTGAGCCTCTCAGCCCACTGCCGGTCTGGGGTCCCGACCGCCGGCCCCACACAGCCTGCTGCCGGTCTGGGGTTCTGGCTGCCGGACCCTTGCCAGCTGGTGTCCCGGCCGCAGACCCCGCTGCCGGCCTAGGTGAACAGAACCCCAGACCAGCAGTGGGCTGAGCGGGCTGGCAGTGTAAGATCAACATTTTAATTTAATTTTAAAGGAAGCTTCTTAAACATTTTGAAAACCTTGTTTATTTTACAATACAACACTAGTTTAATTATATAATATATACACTTAGAGAGAGAGACCTTCTAAAAAACATTAAAATGTATTACCGGCACACGAAACCTTAAATTAAAGTGAATAAATGAAGACTTGGCACACCACTTCTGAAAGGTTGCCAACCCCTGAGATAGAGCTTTCTTTGGGGCCTATTGAAGGCTATGCAAGTGAACTTCCACAGGATCTAACCACCTTGATCATCACCACTTTCTGTTTCAAGTGCAAGGGACACTTCTTTGACTGTGTCGTCTTATGTTCTTAACAAATACACACACACACACACACACACCACACCAGGCATAAAATGACTACAAAAATAAGTTTTAAAAAGCTCACAGTTTTCCCATTGGGTAGAAAGAGACTCACGTGTGACAAATGGTAGTCATGTTGCTTAATGTGCTCGGATACTATGGTGATGAGGACAGTATAAGAACCTGAATATAACAGAACTTTGAAAAGGCTTTGAAAAACCAAATATACACTAGACCGTATATATTGGGATGATAGTAAAGTATTCAAGATGATTCTAATTTAGTGTCTTGTGTGCAGAATTTTGAGGGCCTACGTGCAAAGAAGGCTAATATTTGATTGTATGCATACAGATTTTCATTTAAAATCCAAAGGGGTAGAGCCTCAGCTGATGTAAACTCTCATATGGCAACTTACATCAGCTGAGGATCTGTTCCTAAATCCTTCTCATATATGTGACATACCTTGACATGTGACGTGTGTATACCTTGAGAATTTTTTGTTCTTGCAGATATTTCAAGATAGGCAATGATGCATGCCACTCACCTGAGACTAGATTGAGGTTTAGATTTACACTGTGTAATCTATACATTTGAAAATGGGTGCTTGCAGTTTTGGTCCTGGTAACTTATTTCTGGTGAACCATCATGGCAACTAATTTTAATACCATGTGAATTTTTAAATTACCGTTATTGCATATAAATTGTTCAGTTGGTGTGAATATGTACAGTTTTACCCTGTCTTCAATCACCCCATAGAACAAAATCCTGGTTGTCCTTGATGTAGAACGTATTGGTGTCTTGGATGATATTAGCTCATTGCCTCTGGTCAGTGTGGTCATGTGAAATGTCATTTTTTGAATTTTCAGTATAACTGGCAAGAAGATAAGAGTTGCAACAGCTGACCTCAGCTGTGAGATTAGGAGTGAGGGATAATCGGAGCAAGGGCATTTGAATAAATTTGACAGCATCTAAAATAATAATTTTTCACACATTTGTCCCTTCCCCTTGTGTCCTTGATCTGAGTAGTTGGATATGAGATACATGGAAGCCTCTAGCAAGCTAGCACTGTGGGTTTAGGTGGGGGAGGGGAATGGGAAATTTGAAGGCTTGCTGTAAATACTGTGTCCGATAACTGCCTGAATAGATGCATGGGATAGGGAACAGGTCACTGCTAATCTATATGCGTGTGCTTTATGAATGGAGGTGTGTGCTTTGACTTTTGCTGACCAGCAGATTTTTCTCTTTTGGTTTGATCTGGAATAATCTTGAAACATCTGTTCTCACTTTGAGGCAACACAATCTGTTGGTGAACAGGGGTGTTTAAAAGGGCCCTTTACTCTTAACGAAAACTTTTGAGTATAAAAGGAAATGCCAAATTGAAGGGGTCAGCTATTCACAGAGAGGGATGGTGAAATGTATTCACTTTTGTTGAATGACTATAAGTTGATTGTGCTTCTTTATGCAGCAGGATGGCCAGTGAGAACTGGAGTGCTGTTATCTGGGGTTTTCTTCTGGTGAGGTTGGCGCACAGCAAGAGGCTAGGGGTTTTATAGTCTGGAAATTAGAGTTCAACATTTGGGTAGCTATTTTGTTGCAAATATATTTTTATTGAATAAATTAAAGTGGGTTTAAGAATAACTTTGTAATTTAAAATATGGTGATGAGCTACTTGGTTGGTTGTCATGGATCTTAATTTTTGGGGGTGATAATAGGTAATCTCCTATAAAGGGGGCTGAGCTGACCTGCAGGGAATGTCCCACAGTATGCTTAGACACTTCTGGAGGTAGTTGGAGAGTTGACATGAACTTCATTCCAATAGTGAGCTTTAGGCAGCTAGCTTGCTTGCTCCTGTTGGTGCAATGTCACAGATGTCTCCTTAAATTTGGATAGCACCTGAGGATAGAGGACTGGACTTCTCATCAAGGCATTTTACCTAGACCTTGCTAGTGTGTCACACTACTTCCCTCATTTTTATCTCTACCTCTGACGTCCAGTTTGGTCCTGTAGTTAGAGGGTATCTGGTCAACTGGTCAAAGGAGATCTTGTTGACTACTTTTTTTTAAAAAATGTTCAAATTGGGAATTATATTTTTATTTCAGACATTTACACTGGGTGTACAGATGAGTAATGGCCAAATAAGAACTAACGTTTTCCAGTAGCTTCAATAACAGTAAACTGTTTGAGCTAAGTAATTTAATCCAATTTAAAATGATACACACATTAAGCATCTGACAATTTAAGAAACCCAGGAAATGAAGAGTTAAATTAAACTGGGTCCTTAATCCACTCTTTTGTACTTAAGTATATTGCAAAATATTGTCAGTCACATTGGCACTGCAGAACAGTATCTGAAGGCACAAAAGCCTACTCATAAGCTGAGTGCAAATATATAACCATGGTCAAAATAGTACATTCCATTGTTTGTCATCATAGCTCAGGAAGAATTGCTCCTATAAATATATTTCCATTGTTTTCCAAAGCAGCATTTTGCAATAATGCAAATGATGGAGGGCTATATAGAACAAGGATTTTCAAAAGCGTTAGATACCGCTTCTCATTGAAAATCATTGGGATCAGGTGCCTAACTTCCTTACGTGCCTCTGAAAAGTTTCACTTTTTGTGTAGAACACAAAACAATTTACGTTAAACTAGTTCAACAGGGAATTAATTTATTTAAAAAATAAAGAAGAATAAAGATCTTGAACATTAACAAATTTAAGAGATTTCGGTTTTCATTCTCAACAGTATTGCATAATTTAAGGTCATCAATAACAGCAGTCTTATTTTTGGGGTGATAGTGGATGCTTGCCTGATGTCAGATACATCATTTTATGCTTCTGTTAAGTAACATAAATGAAGATCCATTGCCAATAGCCAGTTTTAGCTTGTTGGAGAGGGAGGGGAAGGAGTGGGGATGGGGCATGCTGGGGGGGGAGGGGGCGGAAGTGGGTGGGAAGAGGCAGGGCGGGGGTGGGAGCGGGGCCTGGGGTGGAGCGGGGTGTAAATAAAATCGCAATAATTCTAAAGAAAACAGGTTCCCTCACCATAAGCTGAAAAACATTTCACAGGCTGTCTCCCTTCAGCTTGGGACCGCCCCTCCCACAGTTCAATGATGCTTCTCTTTGTCTTCCAAAAGATCTTTCTTCCATGTGTCGAGGTGGGGGAGGTAATGGGGAAGCCATTGTCTCTTATTTTATATCCGCCTCCTCCCTGTGAGGAATACCCTCCCTGCTGGGGTGCAGACAATCAATCTGTGGTGTATATGAGATTTGAAATGTCTTTCAGGTGAATAGTAAATTTCTTGCTCACAGCTTCTGTGTGTGCGATGTTTGAAGCATCTTTGGGGATGACAAGCAAGGCCTTTGCAGTCCTTTTGCTCTCTCTAAGGCCCTAGTCTGTGGGTGTTCCCCAGACTCAGCATATTTCAGTAACAGACAAACATATAGCAAAATCTCATAACTTCATTACAATGAAGATGCACACATTTAACAGAACAATGGTGTTCAACAGATTATGACTTTTCAAATGATACCTCACAAGGCATACTTTGTACAACATATATCATAACTTTGGCTGTAACACAAGGGGACCTGCAAGCCACAGCCTGTATGCTTCGCTAAGGCGAAGCGAAGTTAGCATACATATGTTTGGGACCTTTCACCTAGATAAGTGGTGATGAACTAAAGCATAAGGTCCATATAGGACTGCAACCTTTAACATAGAGGATGCGTTAAAGCAGGTTGGCATAGGGGATTTCCTAAGTTCATACCCTTTTAAACTTAACGGGTACACCACAACTTAAAACTTGGAAAGAACCAAAATAACCAGTTAGGACAGAAATAACACATGTGATACCATGGCCCTTTTGTGGTTTGGTATCAAATGTACGTATGTGATAATAAGTTGAGATCACTGATATACTAACCCATAGGAAAAAGACACTCCAACGTTAATAAGATGAGGAAATACAAATAAGGAAAAGGGGGAAAATCCCCTACTGAAAATCTTATTCATCATAAGAAAGTTTTACCAATACCAAAGGATTGGACACATTACCTCCCAAGTTAATGAATATTTCAGATCTTACCCAAATACACGCTTACAGCCAATCCTTATTAACTAAACTAACATTTATTAAAAAAGAAAAGAGAGAATATTGGTTAAAAGATTAGTGTACATACAGACATGAGTACAGTTCTGAGATCAGATTCATAGTAGAGATGGTGAGCTTTGTAGTTGCAAAGAGTTCTTTCAGAATTAGACCATAGGTTATAGTCCAATGTTCATATTCAGGGTGATCCAGGTGGGACTGGAGATCTCAGTCTTACAACTCAAGCTTCCCCTGCAGAAAGCATCAAGCAGATCTGAGATAAAAAGGATCAGGACCCAAGGGTTCCAGGCCTCCTCTTGACAGCTTGGCGTCCTTAGGCGAACAGTAGGCAATCATGGAGACTTTGAAGTAGACCTATTTCCTAAGCATCACTGGTAATTAGCTACAGGGATTAACATAAGGCAATGCCTGTTTTCCATCATTCGCAAGTGATTTTCTGTACATTTCAAAGAGAGGTGAATACAGTGATATCACTATATTTACAGTTCATTTAAATGGTAAGATTTCCTTTTGATCTCTGAATTACCAGATTACAGCATAAACAGGGACTGTTTGATTACATTGTTAACCTCTAACAATATAGATGTGAAAAGCAACAGAGAGTCCTGTGGCACCTTTAAGACTAACAGATGTATTGGAGCATAAGCTTTTGTGGGTGAATACCCACTTCGTCAGACGCATGTAATGGAAATTTCCAGAGGCAGGTATAAATATGCAGGCAAGAATCAGTCTGGAGATAACGAGGTTAGTTCAATCAAGGAGGGTGAGGTCCTCTGCTAGCAGTTGAGGTATGAACACCAAGGGAGGAGAAACTGCTTCTGTAGTTGGATAACCTTTCACAGTCTTCGTTTAATCCTGATCTGATGGTGTCAATTTTGCAAATGAAATGAAGCTCAGCAGTTTCTCTTTGGAGTCTGGTCTTGAAGTTTTTTTGCTGTAAGATGGCTACCTTTACATCTGCTATTGTGTGGCCAGGGAGGCTGAAGTGTTCTCCTACAGGTTTTTGTATATTGCCATTCCTGATATCTGACTTGTGTCCATTTATCCTTTTACATAGTGACTGTCCAGTTTGGCCAATGTACATAGCAGAGGGGCATTGCTGGCACACGATGGCATATATAACATTGGTGTAAGCACACAACATGATCTACCAATATGTCCCTAAAGGTTGAATCTGGGTCAGTTAGCCTGCAAGCTGCTTAACCCTTTCTGGCCATGGGTCACAGTGTCACATCACCCAGACAAGGATTAGTTTCACATGGGACCACTGCGTTCTTCCTTAGGATGCAAAAGTACGGCAAGTCTAGGGAATGTTTTGATAGAACAGACATGCTGATATAGGCTGTTTGCTTTGAGTCTTAGGGCTGGTCCACACTGGGGCGGGGGATCGATATAGGAAACGCAACTTCAGCTACGAGAATAGCGTAGCTGAAGTCGACGTTTCCTAGATCGAACTAAAAGTACCTACTTCGGGTCCACGCGGCGCAGGCAGGCTCCCCCGTCGACAGCGCTTCCTCCTCTCGGCGAGCAGGAGTTCCGCAGTCGACGGGGGAGCGCTTCTGGGATCGATCTATCGCGTCCAGATGAGACGCGATAAATCGATCCCAGAAGATCGATCTCTACCCGCCGAATTAGGCGGGTAGTGTGGACCAGCCCTTAGAAACTCTAGAACCTTTGGAATTCTGGTTAATTTCAGCTTCAGGTTTTTCATTTCAGTGCTGGTTAGAGTGCTGTATACTTAGGACTGGCTTATTAGAACATAAAATGCTTTTCATATTAAAAAAAATGTTTAACTGGAAATATGATTTCCTTGAGATGGTGCTCAACAATAAGCTCTCTTAAAGATATGTGATTATATTTTATATTCCTTCGAAGAATTGTGAAGCAACAATCCATGATGTGATTGATTTATACTGCAAAGTCCTATTGGCCCTGGAGGGTCTGAGAAAAATTAAGAGCTCCTTTTTTTTCATTCCCTCAACCCCCATATCCCCCATCCAAACTCTAGTCTTTACATTCATATAAAACTGTACTCCGATAGGCCACCTTTTCAGTTTTCAGCTGCTCTACTGAAGTATATCAAGACTTGACTCAGATGGTAGCTTTTACATTATACTCCAAGTAGTCTTAATTAATTTCCTGCCTCACAGAATAAGGCTTGGTCTACACTACTAGCAACTTACATCAAAAATCCACGCTTCTGAGTGACTAGTTATATCGACCTAACTCCCAGTGTGGACTGTGCTATGTCAATGGAAGGGCTTCTCCTGTCAACATATCTACTACCTCTCAGCGAGGTGGATTATCTATGTTGACGGGAGAAGCCCAAGAGATCTTGGTAAACCAAAGCTTATATTTGATTAAGCAATTGCAGGCTGCCTTTCTCAAATGAAATATTTGGGCCTGAGGTCCAAAAGAGACCTGTCATTAAAAGTGATCAGTGAAACAAGCAATAAAACTATCACCCCCCGCCCCCTCAAAAAAACCCAACCAAACCTGTAAAAATTGACCCATCCTACTTTATGATGTATAAATACTCCTCAGGTTTTTTAAAACAAAATTTGTGGCACATTAGGAATTAGTAGCAGTCCAGGACACAAACTTCTTCTTTGTACTTCATCTTTTGGCTTTCACAGTATTGAGTTCAGGCATTCAAAATCAAACAGTCTTCATGAAATGGGCTTAACAATGAAATTTTAAATAATACATTTTGTGTTGTTTGTTTGCCTGCTCCCCCTCACCCCTGTCTTTAGCTTTTGGGGTACACGCTGGTCATGTTTTAAAGATTCTTCTGCAACTCTGAAGTATAGAGAATTACTTTTAAAAAAATTAAAAGTGAGATTGTTGCCTAATTGATTCTAGGAATTGCGACTTTAAAAAAGAGCACCAGATGTGGTGAGACTCATGATAAAATCATGAGTTGGCAATACTGCTTTTGTACTGAGGAGTAGTTCTTGACAGACATAATGATGGGACTTGCATATGCTGTGTCAAGGCCCCCAATTTTAGGCCAAGTTGCAAAAAAGTCTTAATAGTGAACTGAATTATTAAAAGAAAAAGTACTTGCTGAGTTGTTCCCTCCAACATAGCTACCATGGGTTTAATTTTGATTTAGATGGTCTTGGGTTTTATAAACCCATTCCAGGCACTAACAGCCCTGGCCACAAGAATTGCTGGTGGTCTGTTGCTAGGGCCTGCTCTGCTGAGCTAGTGGGAGGTTGGCTGCTGACTTCTACCCCTGCTAACTGAGTCACAGTGCAGAACTCAGAGGCTCATAGAGACGGTAAGTGAGGAATAGTCATCGCTGCCTCTTGCTTGGCACGTTTTTGTGTAGCTAGATTTTTGTGGGAATGAAGGATTATGGGCCTCCAGAAAGTTGGATGAGAATCCAAACGCCTAACACTTTGAAATCCTGAATTAAGACATATTTCAAATCAATAATTAACCAGAAAACACACGGACAAACTTCTTGTGGCTCCCAAATTCTATAGCTTATTTGGAGAATTTTCCCTGATCATGCCCCCTCCCTCCCAATGTTGACAACTATGCTTCTGTTCAAGCTGTTGGGACCATCCAACACAGAAATATGTTAACTTTAGGTTTTTTTACCTGTGAAGCCTACTTGAAACTTCCTGGTTCATTGAAGCGATCTCAGAATGCAGTGTGACAAATAACTGATACCATTGCAAAGCAAGCATTTGTGGGGGCATTTTGGGGATCTTTTGTGTGGGACATAGGACTTGAAGGGACCTCCTGGGTCATCAAATCCAGTCCTCTGCTGTCACATGCAATCCAGAAATATAATCCTGTCCCAAATTTATCAAGCGCCATCTTAAAACCAGTTAGGTTGTTCGCCACCACTACGCTTATTGGAATCATGTTCCAGGACCTCACTCCTCTGATGGTAGAAACCACCTTCTAATTCCCAGCCTAAATATATTCATGGCAAGTTCAGGGCAACTGCACGTATATTTCTCCTTTATAGTTCAGCAAGGGCAACCACTCAAGCTTCCAGCTCCCCTGGCCATCATTTCTCTTAAGTGGAGACCCCAGGCTCTCCATTCTGACCAAACTGGTCCCTGTTTTCTCTGTTATTTCCAACAAAAGACAATCTTCCTAGACAGGCCTGCTTGCTTCTCCCCTCAGAGACAGTACATAGTGTCATTACCAACAGTTATAAGATACCACACAGCACTTCCTGTGCAAGCCTATTTATTTTTAAGGTAAAAGCACTAGAGAGAAAACTTACATCACAGCCAGTTTATACCCATTTGTTCTGGTGCCAACATTGTCCTTTAGCTTAAATATCTCTTCTCCGTTCTGGGTGTTTATCCTCCTAAATAGAGAGCAATCATATCGCCTCTCAGCCTTTATTTTGCTGGGCTAAACAAGCGTAGCTCTTTTGATTTCTTCTTGTAAGGTAAGTTCTTCATTCCCCATATCATCTTCATAGCCCTTCTTTGCACCTTTCCAGATTGGATTTATCTTCCTTGAACATGGGTGACCTGAATCGTATAGTGTATTTCAGATGAGATCCTAACAGTGCATTGTTCAATGGCATTAATACTTCCCTATCTTTGCTGGAATTACCTTGTGTGATACATCCTAAGATCCCATTTGCCTTTTTCACAACTGCATCACTTTGATGGCTCACAGTAATCCTGTGATTGACTAATATACCCAGTTCTCTCTCTTCTGTTCTTTTTGGTTTTTTTTTTGGTCAGTCACTGAGGTCGTATCCTTTCCCCTTTTCTTTTAATATATTTTGTCCAGTTAGATTGTAATCTCTCTAGGGTAGAGAAACTCTATTCTCACAAGTCTGTAAAGTGCCATGCATACCATTGGCATTATTGATAGGGGCCACCAAATGAAATTAATGGGCAGCAGGTTTAAAACAAATAAAAGGAAGTTCTTCTTCACACAGCGCACAGTCAACTTGTGGAAATTTGCTTGAGGAGGTTGTGAAGGCTAGGACTATAACAGGGTTTAAAAGAGAACTGGATACATTCATGGAGGTTAAGTCCATTAATGGCTATTAGCCAGGACGGGTAAGGAATGGTGTTCCTAGCCTCTGTTTGTCAGAGGATGGAGATGGATGGCAGGAGAGAGATTACTTGATCATTACCTGTTAGGTTCACTCCCTCTGGGGCACCTGGCATTTGCCACTGTCGGCAGACAGGATACTGGGCTGGATGGACCTTTGGTCTGACCCAATACGGCCATTCTTATGTTATGTAAGAGAGTTAATCTACAGGGTTCTCAAACTATAGGTCACAACCCTGTTTTAATTGGGTCACGAGGGCTGGAGCCTGGGGCCGAAGCCCAAGGGCTTCAGCCCTGGGCGGTGGGGCTCAGGCTTTGGCTTCAGCCGGTGGCGGCGGGGCTTAGGTTACAGGCCTGGGGCTGAAGCCCTTGGGCTTCGGCTTTGGCCCCCCCGCCGAGAGTGGCAGGGCTTGGGCGGGCTCAGGCTTTAGTCCCTGTCTCCTGGCGTTGTGTAGTAATTTTTGTTGTCAATGAAGTTTGAGAACCACAGATCTACATTATATGGTTTTAAGCTAAAGGGTCTAGTCTTTTCTGTGGGTATAATTCCCATTATTTTATATTGGAGTGTTTACTTTACACTCATTTGAAAATAGCTTAGGTATTGAACTTCCTTTCACCCTTCTGTCCTCCTTGCCTTGTGGTTAAATGTGTATTTTGTAATTTGTAGGGTGCTATTTAAAATAAATAAATAAAAATGTACCTTTAAAAGTCCAGATTAAGAAATAGAGCTCAGGATTTAAATCTTCTGGACAGATATTTTGACTCAGAATATTTAGGTGAATAAATGTCTCAGTCTGGTGTGTCAAAATATATTGTCTGAAATCTTGAAGGCTTTTTTTGGTGTGCTAATACAGTTGGTACTTCACAAATGAAAATGAGCCCAGATGAACTTCTTTCCAAGTCTAGCTTTCCTTTCCTACTCTTACATACATCAAGGAGATGCATAGCTTAGCTGATGGACTGGGAGGATTAAAGTATTAAACGCTGAAACAGACTAAAGACCTGTTTATTGCCTACAAGCACAACATGTCTTCTGGTGCCACATGATTGTTCAAATATTTTATCTAAAAAAAGTTAAATATATCAATTCATTCCTTCTCACCCACGATATTACTTTAAGCAAACAGGGCCCTGTGATATTGAGTTTGGGATACAAAGCATACTTAGCACTTAGATCTTGGCATTTAAATGGAAATTGTCTTTCAACTTCAAGGTTGTGTATTTGATAGGCAATCCGGAGGCTGTTGGGTTTGGATATAGTACCTACTTTACACCTGCAAAATTTTGGATATTTATGACCTTAGCTGTGGGTTATTTTTACTCGCCACTCATCTTGCAAGGTTTTTCCAAGTTTAACACAGCATATTTCAATAGTGTCAACGTTACTTAACCCCTCCCAACATTAATTCTAAATTCACTCCTAGCAGGCCTTTAAAACATAATATCAATAATGGAAAGCATCCCCACAGAAAACATTGTTACATAACAATAGCAAGGGAGGTAATTGTCAGTAGATCTGTCCTACTAATAGAAATCCTTCAGGAATGCAGTGATGTAAAATATCAAATGTCTGGGCATAGTGAAGTTTGGGGAGCACTTTCAAATATCCGGAATATGATCCAGGTAATGAGTCAGCACTCTTTATTTCTGATTCTCCTCAAGCCTGTGAATTGGGTATATGAGTCTTTCTACCATCTCTGTCTCTCTCTAGAGAGGCCATGTTAAAAGAATGGTGAGTTCAAGCACGGAAAAGTTAGAAAATGCCAGAGCTAAGATTGTCTGTGAAAAATTAATTTGGCCCTTTTGTGCACATGCATTATGAAACAGTCTTTAATTACAGACTATATTTTTTCATAGGACCCCAGCCTCATTCAGTGCCCAGGATGGACACCTCCTGGGGATGAATCAGAATTGTTTAGTGAAGAAGACTTGTTTATAGGACCCCGGCCTCATTTGTCACAGAAGTTGGAAGGTGTTTTATGAATGAGGGAGGGAATTGCAGGAAGAGAAAGGATGATCTCATGACAAAAGTAGCTGAATGCCACCCTGGAGATGTGGATTTTATGCCTGCCTCTGCCACAGAGTTTCTATGTGATGCTTGTCAAGTCACTTAAACCTAACTTTTTAATGTTATGTTCTTCATTTTTCTACTCAGGACCCTAGGTCTGATTTGCAGAAGTGCTCAGCATTCAACAGCTGCAACTGAAGTCAATGGGAGCTATGCTTTGAATATATAAAATGCTATGTACTCTGAAAAATCAGACCCTAAGGGACACTCAAAATTAATGGACACTTTTGACCTTATTCTGTTTGCGATTCAGTTCTGTGTCTGTAAAATGGGAGTAATTATTCCCCCTCTTCTCACAGGGGTGTCATGAAAATAAATTCACTAATGTTTGTGAAGTGCTCAGATACTGTAGTGGTGAACACAATAGAAAAGCCTGTGAGAAAATTAAACATTCTGTATTCAGAGGAGAGTTTGAATAACATGTAATAAATAAGGTATAGGGGCCATGCATTGAACAATAAGGAAAAAATATTGAATAGCTGCTCATTTAGTGAGCACTCTCCATCTTGAGGCAGCAGTCTTGTGTAAAAAAAAAAAAAAAAAGGCAGGTGATAACACAGTTAAAGACTGCATCATAATGTTTATGTACAAGGGGCTGAATTAAGATTGCACTGGCAATCATGAATTTTCCAAATTTTGAGTGCTTGACTTTTCAATTATAACATTCTTTTAACATCATTTTGGGATGTAATGGTAGAGAGTGACTGATCCAAGATGATGATAAAAAATGGGGGAAAATATACTTTAAATTTATAAACTGCTGCTGCCCCGGCAGTTCAGGCTGTAAAATTCATGATAAACTATAGAATACAATTATGAAAATACAATAATACTCATTCGATAAAATTGCCCTCTTAAACATACAGTAAGCTCTTTAATGCTCCTAATCACATTAACAAAGCAAAATAATATACCAGAATTGAAAAGTAAACCAGTTACATAATCAGACTTTTAAAAATATGATTTCAAATCTCAAAAGTATATGGACCATTGTAGTCTACCTTGTTTTTGTGTTTGCTCTCCATAAAAATCAGGATTCCATTTGTGACAGGTACTAAAACATTACCTGTTTATTTTGCACTGGCACAAATGTAGATATTGTAGAGATCTGTATGAAATCCTAAATCCAGTAGTGAGAATACAAGGTATCCTGTCAGGAGAAAGAGATTTATTCTATGCCAAGCAAGCTGACCAGTGTCCACACTGAAGACATATCAAAATTACCAAGAGGAGAGAACAGAATGTCAGATCTAGTATATGCCTTAGGTAGCTACCAGAACAATTAGTATTTTGTCTAACATAACTAGGAGAAACAACGAGGAGTCCTTGTGGCACCTTAGAGACTAACAGATTTATTTGGGCATAAGCTTTCGTGGGTTAGAACCCACTTCATCAGATGCATGGAGTGGAAAATGCAGGAGCAGGTATAAATACATGAAAGGATGGGAGTTGCCTTAGCATGTGTGAGGTCAGTCTAATGAGACAAATCAATTAACAGCAGGATACCAAGGGAGGAAAAATAACTTTTGAAGTGGTAATGAGAGTGGCCCACTTCAGACAGTTGACAAGAAGGTGTAAGTAACAGTAGGGGGAAATTAGTATTGGGGAAATAAGTTTTAGGTTTTGTAATGACGCAATCACTCCTGTATTATACCCGCTCCTGTATTTTCCACTCCATACATCTGATGAAGTGGGTTCTAGCCCACAAAAGCTTATGCCCAAATAATTTGTTAGTCTCTAAGCAGGGCCGGCCCCAGGACTTTTGCAGCCCAAAGCGAAAACAACACGGCTACCACCCCCCCGTTTTTTAATTACCCCCCCCCCGGCCCCGCCTCAACTTTGCCCCTTCCCTGCCCCCTCCCCCCAGGCTCTCAAGCCTGGGAGGGAGGGCGGGTAGCGGCGCGCGAGCGGCAGCGGAGGTGAGCTAGGGCGGCTGGGGCACATTTTTAGGGGCGGCATTCTGGCGCCGGCCATGCCGCCCCTAAAAATGTGCCGTCCCAAGCACCAACTTGTTTTGCTGGTGCCTAGAGCTGGCCCCGTCTCTAAGGTGCCACAAGGACTCCTCATTGTTTTTGCTGATTCAGACTAACACGGCTACCACTCTGATAACTAGGAGCTATCCCATCCTTTTCCCCACAAAATAGTGCTGAGAGGTCTGTCTGCAAATGAAATACAATAAAATACATCATAAATTCATTAATGCTCTGATTTTTTCCCCTTTTCATTATCCTCTTCATTTTCTTTCCTTTCATCAAATATCTTGTTCCTTCATCACTATAGTCTTGCTCATTTGTCTAGTGTTCTAGTAACTTCCTATATTTTATTCTTTCATAATCACCACAATTCACTGTTGTTTTTCTGTTACATTCTCCTCCCCTTTGCTCCCTTTCTATTCCATTACTGCCTGCTCTCCCTCTCCTACATCACTTTGGTCTATTTCTGGTTCTTTCTCTCTTTTTACCCTATACTTCCTGAGGTATGGCAGCTACTTCTCTTCCCCATTCCCTTTGGTGTTCATTCTCCCCCCCCCCTCCTGTGTTCTGTGCATCTGACCAGGATATTGGAGTTGAGGGGGAAGGGGAGGAATGTAAGCAGACATTTTTATTCTCCTCCCCATCACAACCTGAAGCTAAATAACTTAAAACGTGCCTGAAATTTAAGATTCTTCTTTCCTCTGAAAGCGATTCACCAAAGGAAAAACTATTTGCCACATATTGATCCTTTCTGATGTAAGAAGACATCATCCTCGTTAATCTTGTAGTAGTCTTTGTTTTTATATTAGAAATATTGGATTTCAAGTCAGTCTCTCTCTCTCTCTCTCTCTCTCTCCCTCTCTCTCCCCCCCCTCTTTTTTTTTTTCTTTTTTCTTTTTTTTAATTTTTAAATGGATCACTTTGGATGCCTGGAGTGTTGTAGGGAACCTCGGATGAAGCTGGATTTGCAGCTAGCCTAACCCTAATCCTGTTATAGCATCATTCCTTCAATCCTTCACCCTCCCCCCCCACCCCAGATATTTTGAGGGCTGGTAGAATTGCAGCTTAGGTTTTAGACAATATTGTTTTGTCAACACTAGTATTCCAGCAAAATGAGAAAGCAGGGAGTAATGTATCTGAAATTTGTCATTTAAAAAAAAAGAAGAAACTTACCTTTTGGGGAAATTAGTAATGCAGTTTTTATGCAAAGTAAGCAGCAGGTAGTGTGAATGCTGCTTTTATTTTTTTTTTAATTTTTTTACAGTTCACCTTTAATAATTTCAGTGAATAAATAAAATTCTTTAGATATCCTACCATGGAAAGAGTCAAATTTATGATCAGATAATTTAATGGATTGTTGTAAAGTATCTGACTTTATATTGGCATTTGATTATTGGCGGTATTCTCAGGTGAAGCCATCTGGAGATCAACATGCCACTCAAGCTGTAAACAGACACACCCTGTAGATGTCAAGTCAAACAAGAAATAGTCTCTCCCATTGCGAGGAGTGATAGAGCAGGTACACCCTCAGTACAAAGGAAAGGGTTTTTACTCAAAATACTTCTTAATACCCAAGAAGAAGGGCAGCTGGAGAACCATCTTTGATATCTGTCATCTCAACAGCTTTATTTGCAAACTCAAGTTTCACATGGTCACACTGGCATCTATAATCCCTTCCTGAGAAAGAGACATGTACTATACAGCTCTCAACATGTAGGACACATACATTCACATGGACATTCACCCTGCTCACAGACATATTCTTGGATTCTCGATGGTCCTGATGATTTTCAATACAGCGTACTCACATTTGGCCTTGCTACCAGCCCCAGGATTTTTACCAATGTCTCTTTGGTAGTAGCAGGTCATATATGGTGTCATGGCTTCACTGGCTTCATCTATCTCAGCGATGGGCTTCTTGTTGCCAAGACACATCAAGAAGATTTTGAGTTGATTTAATCAGTGCTTCAGTTCCTGTCTTCCCTAGGGGTCAGTATAAACATGGAGAAGTCTGTCTTCACTCCAACACAGACCTTAGACTTCATCAGAATATCCCTAAATTCAATCCTGGTGAGGACTTGTCTGCCCAGGTGCAGGTTCCTGGCAATGAACTACCTCATAGACCAGCTCATAAGCAACCCTCCAGCACCAATTAGAATCTGTTTTTTCTCTCCTGGGACTTATCACTTCATGCACTTGTCATGCTATTTGCCAGACTCTTATATTTGTTGCCTGCAAGCGTGGCTTCAAACAGTGTACTCACCAAACTCACATTCAATGAACACCTAAGTAGCTGTTCTCATCTGCTCTTGTGGAAGAATCCCCACCAGGTATGCATGGGTGTTCTCTTCCTTTCTCCCTCACCAGACAGGATGATCATTACAGATATCTTCCTTTAGGTTGGGAAGCTCACGTGGACAACCACACAGTGCAGGGCATTTGAACATCTCAACAGTCCGGGATGTGCATCAGTATTTTTGAACTGTGGGCAGTTCGAGAGGCTTGCAAAGCCTTTCTCCCAGTCATTCAAGGTTACCATGTCCTTGTAACGTCTGACAATATGACATCCATTTTTTACATCAACAGACAGGGAGGAGTGAGTTCTACGTCTGCACACAGGGGGATGGTCAGTCTATGGAATTGGTGCATCAGCAATCAAATCATCCTGTTGACAGGTATCAAAAATGTGCTAGCGGACTCCCTCACAGATACTTTGCTATTGACCTTGAGTGGGAGTTACACAACATTATGGTGAGCACTATTTTTGCTGTATGGGGAACCCCCATAAGGGACCTATTTGCCTGTTAGACAAACAGGAAGTGCAATACACCTCTATCCTGATATAATGCAGTCCTCGGGAGACAAAAAATCTCACCGTGTTATAGGTGAGACCACGTTATATCGAACTTGCTTTGGCCCCCCCTTGTTCTCTGACCACCTCCTCCAGAGACCCCCATCCCTAATCACCCCCAGGACCCCACCCCCTATCCAACCCCCCTGCTCCCTGTCCCCTGACTACTTCGACCCCTATCCACACCCCCCGCCCCACTGACAGGCATTCACTGGCAGCGGCGGGAAGCAGAGCAACGTGGCCCCAGCCTGCTTCACTCCGCCACCTCCCAGCCGCGGTGCTCCGCTTCCCGCCGCCGATGAGTGCAGGGAGGTTGGGGAAAGGACACCCCCTGTACTCACCTGCGGCGGGAAGTGGAGCACCGCGGCTGGGAGCTGGCGGAGGGAGTGGGCTGGGGCCAGGCTGCTCTGCTTCTGCCGGTGAGTGCGGGGGGATCCCTTCCCCCAAGCCCCCTCCCTCGAGTGACACGGCTGGGGCCGGGGCGGAGGGAAGCAGAGCAGGCTGCTCCCAGTCCCCCCGCTAATCCCCCGGGCCACTCTGGACCTGTGGGGCCCCCAAAAGTGCCCCCCCCACAGCTCCTGCCTCCCAGACCCTGGGGGGTAATCCCCTGACTGCCCCCGAGACCCTCTGCCTCTTATCCAACCCCTCGGCCCAGCCCCGGCCCGGCACCCTTAACACGCTGCTCAGAGCAGCGTGTCAGAGCTTTACCACGTGGTATGCGAACCCGCATTATATCAGGTAGCGTTATATCGGGGTAGAGGTGTATATACTGCTCTGGAGGAGCCCTAACATGTCACTCTCAGGGTGATGCTGTACTTTTTCCATGGCCAGACCATCTGAACTATGCCTTCCTTCTGTTACCCCTCCTACCTTGGGTCTTATGGAAGACTCATCAAGACAGGACACAAGTCATACTCATCACCCCTAACTGACCCAAACAGTTTTGGTTCCCAAGTCTCCTATGTAAGTCATCTCAGTCACCAGTCAACATTCACCTTTTTTCTGATCCATGGGAAGGGCAAAATCAGATATCCCAATCCTCAACCATTCCATCTCAGAGCGTGGTTTTTGAATTGGCATCAATTCTAGAACATTCATACTCTGAAGCTGTACAAAGCATCCTTATTAATAGTAGAAAGGATTCCACTAGAAAATGCTACTTAGCTCATCTCTGATGGCAGATACACCTTACGCTATAGTCCATATAGAGACGGGCTCTTTGCACTTACATCCTGGTGTAGCCAATGATTTTAGTTTATTATCCATTTATTATGTGATATGATTAATCAATGTTATATTACATATATTCATTGTATGTTAATTAGAGTTAATTTGTAGGATTATAAAAGTATAAGATTGATCAGTATTTAGAGGAACCAAGTATTAGACACGAGTAAGACCAGCTGAAACACAAGAACCTGTAGGTTGAGGCCTGCAAGACTTTTAGCTTAGCTATTTTAGGACTTGGAGACAAGAAATGATGACATAAGTGACCAGAAAATAATCCGATGCCCTAAGATTATGGGAAAAGAGGTACGATTGTGAAAAATTACTCAGAAGATTAATATTACATCATAAAAGTACTGTAAAGGCGCATGTCTCCGACATGTCTTAACCACAGTATACAGGTTGTGCGTCAATGTTAATGAGAATAAAGGAATTTACACAGTCTATAGAAAATTGGGGGATCCTTAAGTTTCCAGGGGACCCAGACCAATAAGGGAAAAGAGAGTTGACATTTTTATGGACGTGTGCTGAATGTAGGTATAGACAGAATCACATTATAAAAAGGGGATGCCTAGAACGGGAATATTTGAGCTCCCTATGGGAGACTCCACCATACCTCTACTGATGATCAAGCCATGAGAGACCCATCAGACCCTGACACTGTTGTTAAGGTTGTGAGTCCCTAGCCTCTGTTTGCCAGAAGCTGGGAATGGGCGATAGGGGATGGATCACTTGATGATGACCTGTTCATTCCCTCTGGGGCACCTGTCACTGGCCACTGTCAGAAGACAGGATACTGGGCTAGATGGACCTTTGGTCTGATCCAGTATGCTTGTTCTTATGTTATGTTCTTATAACTATATTTGTAACTTGTGCCTAGGTCTGTATAGAATTTCTATATGCTTGGGTAATCATAACTTTAATTGTAACTTTAATAAACTTGTAAAATAGACTAGACCTTGTACTTGTGAAGGTATGTGTGGTCACTACCTTTGATCTTTGTGTTCCTAGAGAGACTAACTCTGAAGCAAGTAGCAGATGTGACTTTCACTCTGTTAAGCTTGAAACTGTAGCTACCAGAACTGAACCCCCAGTGGTATAATACCACATTACATAATTCACGTTAAATAAAATAAAAGGCTACACTAGGTTCACACCCAGAGTAATTTCAGCTGAACCAGTCAAGTTCACTTAACGTATTCTTTCCAAAACCCCACACATCTGCAGAAGAGAGGAAGCTTCATTCCTCGACGTGTGCTGAACATTAGCTGTTTACCTGCAAAGAACAATATCAATCAGAGGGTAGCCGTGTTAGTCTGTATCTACAAAAACAACAAGGAGTCTGGTGGCACCTTAAAGACTAACAGATTTATTTGCTATGCATCTGAAGAAGTGAGGTTTTTACCCACAAAAGCTTATGCCCAAATAAATCTGTTAGTCTTTAAGGTGCCACCAGACTCCTTGTTGTTAATATCAATCAGAAAATCTCCCAGACTGTTTATCTCCATAGCAGAAAAAGTTTGAGGTCAAGGTATATCCTCTCATAGAATATCTAAACGGATCTTGGGCTGTATTTTACTTTGCTATCAGCTGTCTAATCTTCCTCACCCTCCTGAGCGTGAGGGCTCATTCCTGAAAACACACATGACGTTAATGGCATCGCTTCAAGATGTGCCTCTGACAGTTGCAAAGCAGCTGTGTGAAGTTCCATCCACATGTTTGCGAGGCATTATGCTTTAAGACCGACTCTTTCATTGACTCATCCTTTGGAATGACAGTTCTTCAAACAGGTCTGCCACCTGCCTCTTCACACCCTCCTATATGAGTACTGCTTGTCAGTCACCCACAGTGGAATACACATTGGGACCAGCATTCGAAGAAAAAAAGAAAGTTACTTACCTTCATAACTGGAGGATTTTCTACATGTATGTTCCCTAGCTGTATTCTACTACCTGTCGTCCTTCCTGTCTCCTTTGGACCATCTTTGGATTCACGGTATTGAAAGAATTGGGGAGGCTGTTGGTCCACCCCACCCTTTGTTTCTTTGGTTGGAAGCACTAGGAAAGCAAGGGCAAATGCGTGGCCCAACAGACGCTGCTTTCAAGATTCTGTGGCTCCAGGTGCATGGAGCGCATCCGTATCCACAGCGGAATACAGATAGGGACTACATATCTCCAAGAACCTCCAATTATGAAGATAAGTAACTTTCTTATTCACAGGCCATTTACTATCCAAATAATTAGTAGGAGTTTCTTCATTCTGCCCCATTTAGTGAGCTTCTGAGGTTGAGGACATGATAAGCAATTGCTATACATGTCTTATAGTTATTCAGGGTTAGATTTCCCAAATTTTTTTGTCTTGAACATCTATGTATGCCATTCATTATAGAATTGACTCTGGATAGAGGTTTTTAGTCAGTTGCATTGTCAGCCTGACTGTACTTTCATAGTTAAATGAAGTTCCTCTTACAGAAGAAATGCTGTGCAAGTCTTGATTACTTTAGGTTTGATTGGACAGCATGATTGTTGTCAGACAATTTTTCAATAATGCATATAGAATTTTGCACATATCTGGCTTAGGCATATAAGTATCCTGATACAGGTGAAGACAAGGTTTTTCTGGCATTTTGGAATGCACATGTAAATCGCATTTGCATGTGTACATCAGAGTATTTGTACGCCTAAATTGGGTGCATGAAACAGTAATGATATGCATTTGTGCATCACCTTTGTAGAGTTTGCTCCATACTTGTGTGTTAATATCTTACTAAAGACCCATGATTCTAGCTTTACAAAATGTGCTAATAAATATACTGTAAAGTAGATTGATGGCATATTCTTATTGTCTGAATGCAGTGGCAGCTTTTATTATGGGGCTCATTTTAAATAATTGTGATTACAGGAGAATAGTTTACCTTTGAATCAGCAGTAAATGTGGAAAAGCAGAGTGAATTTGGTGTTAGGTGACTTAACATCTTAAACTTTGCTGTTGTGGTTTTGTGTCAGGCATGTCGTGTGTAGCAGCCATAACTGTTTTACAACAGATACATTCACAAAAATACTTATTATTTATTCTGCCATACATTACCGTAGAGTCTGAGGGCCTTCCACATAAAACAGCATCTCTAGCGGGTTCTGGCTCTTTTCTGATATCTTTTCAGTTTATAGAATCTTTGTTTGGGGTATTTTTTTTTCTTTTTTTGGCAGCGGGGGGGAGGGAAGGGGTGATATATGTTGTGACCATCATTCTGGTTATGGTGAAAAAAATTATTAAATAGGAAGGTTTTACATTATTTCCTGAATATTAGTCTGTTCTCCATTGGAAGCTATTTCCACTGCTTGAATACTGAGAGTAGTTTTGTCTCCAGATCTCAGGTACTTTGTTCTGGGTTTCATCGTCTGCGTTGTTTCAAAGGCACCCATATGTGTTGCAGGTTCATAGATGGTCACTCTGTGCCTTGAAAGGGAAAATGCAAATTTGCTCAGTCTTGAAAACTTGTATATTTTAAGTTTAATTTTTTTAAAATCAACTTGATTCTATGGGTCAGTGATCTCCAAGAAATTTGCCTACGCAGCTTCTTATGAAGCTTCTTGAGATGCCACATCGATGGTCTATATTCCTAGACTAAAATCTTTAATATAATCCATGTTTACAAAAATGACAGTTGATCTCTGTGTTTAAACCCCTCTTCTCCCTTTTTTTTCCCTCTCAGAATCTGTCTATGACCTCCTCCCAAAGGAGTTGCAGTTACCACCCTCCAGAGAAACATCTGTAGCATCCATGAGCCAAACAAGTGGTGGTGAGGCAGGTTCGCCTCCTCCAGCTGTAGTTGCTGCTGGTAAGCATTCCACTTTGCTCAGTTATATCCTTAAGATGTGTAGTATTCTGGCCAACATGAACAGTGCTGGCAAAGTTTGGAGTCTGAGACGATTATGAAGAAATAAATGAGAGCTCATTCTAGGAGACTTCTAACAATCAAACTAAGTGATCTGCATTACAAGAAAATTTTAGCTTAATCATACTTGCATTACATGCATAATATACTGATAAGCAAGAAATGTAATACTGTGCTTTTCCCACTGGTACATTCTTCAAAACCATAAGTGTGTACTAACTCCTAGAATGCACTCTTCTCTTCAGATATGGTAGGCACCAATTTGGAACTGAGTCAGTGTGTGTAAAATAACTAATTCCACCTAGCATAGAAGATAGAATATGAGATGGTATTTTGGCCTTAAGTCTTTTATCAGGCTATAGGAAGAAAAATACCATGTTTTCCTTTGTATGGCCTGAAGAAGCTCTCAGGATTAAACCACACTTTATATATATTTTCTGTTGTTGCATGTACTGTAATCTTTTTATTGCATATTAAAACATAAATAACTAGTTAATGTGATTTCATATTTATCAAAAATGTCTGAAAGTACAATTTAAATTAGGTACACAGTTTAGAAAATTAAGCACATTTCTTTTTACAATGTGTCATTTTGGAGAAAGTGTGGGACATGACACTTAAACTGTATTTATTTACAAAATACTAAGATCATCTCCTTATGCAGAATATTTTAAACTTAAAGCATAAAGTCCCTTTTATTGACCTTTGTTTTTAAAAAACTAAATAAGGAAGAGTTAGTCCATTGCTAAGGATAAAGTTTTGATCTGTGAGATTGGCACCAGTGCTCTCCAGAGTGCTAGTGTATAGCTGGAACTCTTTGGTAAGCAGTTTCACTTTAGCAAAAAGGCAAACCAATCATTGTGCCCATGGCTTATACCTCTTCTCTAATGGGCTGAGATTTCTTGAATAATTGGATCCCTGTAATCTTTATAACATTATATTAAGTTTGAGAGTGGTGTGTTGACCATCAGTTGATGTTCTAGAAAATTAATGTTTGAGCTGGGGGTGCTGGTAGCTGCAGTATGCAGCTTTTGCTGTAGATTCATGTGCATTAACCGTCTATATAAAAACATGCCCCAGAAATGCACAGTGCAATAAACAGACTTCCTGGTTGGATGCTGAAAAGGTTTAAATCTGTAAGAGAAACTTACAGCACTGATCACCGTTCATGTTTTGCCAGATGTTTTCTAACAGAGTCTGTGGATTTAATTGTGTACTGTGGAGCTTGCTAGTCATTAGATTTATAAAACGTGGTAATTTCTTTTACAAGTGTTTGATTCTAAGAGATTTTAAAATACAAGAAATTTTAGCTCAGTTCTTAATAATGAATCTGGTTCAAAAGTACAGCAACAACCGAGCACTGTTGCAGAAACATAGATTTAAAAAACAAACTGTTACAGTTAAATCCACAGAAATGTAACCGCTAATTATGTGTGTACCTTTACTGAGACAATTTTTGAGTATTTGAGTTTAGATAAACAGAACTAAATGTCTGTTCCTGCTAGGTTTTTAACATCTGCTGATAGTCAATCCAGATCCGCTTAAAAAGCTGGGAATGTGCTAGCTCTGTTTGGGTTACATTGCAGCATTGACACTTCAAGACTATAACAGGGTTCATAAAAAGAACTAAATAAATTCATGGAGGACAGGTCCATCAGTGGCTATTAGCCAGGGTGGGCAGGGATGGTCTCTAGCCTTTGTTTGCCAGAAGCTGGGGATGGGCGAGAGGGGATGGATCACTTGATGATTACCTGGTCTGTTCATTCCCTCTGAAGCACCTGGCATTCACCACTGTTGGAAGACGGGATACTGGTCTAGATGGACCTTTGGTGTGACCCAGTATGGCCTTATGTTCTTTCCTTTAAAGAAAACTGAAAGAAAATAATGTAGATCAGAGGTTTATTTGTAAACACTGGAAGACGTTTCCATGTTCACTGAACTAAAAGGGGTCTTTAATGTCACTTTCTGATGAAGATTCCTCTGCATCAGCATTGTGAGAAGCCAGTTGGGTTTTTAGATTTCACAGGGTGCAGTTAAAAAGTTGGATCAAAAGTGGCATACTTGATTGTAAAGATTGTAAGAAATTTAACAGCTTAGATTATATAAACTTTGTTAAAAATTAGTATAAAACATTAAAGTGTGGATCTCATTACTGCTGTCACCTGCCAAAAAAGTGAGTGTCTGAAGGATTGAATCTTGGTATTTTAAATAGTGTATCATTAGTACCTCGAAGCCCCAGTCAGTGATCAGCACCATTGTGCTGTGCACACATGTAACAACTGTGATGGTCCGTAACCCAAAGAGTTTATGGCTGGGCCTTTCAACGGAACCTAAGGGAGTTATGTGCCCATATCTAATTGACTTTCAGTGCCAGTTAGGTGACTAATTCCCTTAGACCCTTGGTGAAAATCCCAGGCTACACTTTCAGGATGTGACAGGAGTCAACTGAAGGATAAAACAGAGACAATGCAAGTGAATCTACTGTTCGTGTAATACAGGAGTAAGCAACCTATGGTACACGAGCTGATTTTCAGTGACACACACACTGCCCAGATCCTGGCCACCAGTCCGGGGGGCTCTGCATTTTAATTTAATTTTAAATGAAGCTTCTTAAACATTTAAAAAACCTTATTTACTTTACATACAATAATAGTTTAGTTATATATTATAGACTTTTATAGAAAGAGACCTTCTAAAAATGTTAAAATGTATTACTGGCACACGAAACCTTAAATCAGAGTAAATAAATGAAGACTCGGCACACCACTTCTGAATGGTTGCCGACCCCTGGTGTAATACGTAGCAGTGGCAGTGTTCTTCCCCTCTTTGCCTCCACCATCTGGTGCAGTTTGGGAGAAGGCTTCTCTCCCCAAAAGAACCAAAGGTGTGGGGGGCTGAACAGGAGCACCCGTGTCTTTCTCCTGCAAACTTGGGACAGTTTTGGAGGTTGTGGGGGAAGAAACACCCCCTTTGTCTCCAAGATTGGGAGAGGTTGCTTGGATTAGTCTGGTAAATTTTGGACCTGACTTGTGACTGCCCCATTTGGAAGCTGGCAATAGGAGAAGAAACAGCCCTCTCCACAAACAATAGGAGAGAGTGGAGAAGTGAGTGTGAGGCTCTGCCGTGGACCCAGTGGGCTGGTTACTAGTGTTGCCACAAGATCCCTGATCATGCTCCTACTGCTGCATTAGTGCCAATGCCCTGCTGCAGTCCCTCCAAGCAGACTTCTGATCTGCCACTGGGAGGTGAGATGAGGCCCGAGTCTCTTGTCCTCCCCACCATCTCCTCCACAGATCCCTCTCTGAGCATGTAGGATTTGTCCAGTGCAAAGAGATGGATCCTGGGCTGGGGATACTCGGACTCTGCCTTCCATCTTTCCCCTTGACCAAACGTCTGCAGGGAGGGGAGCACAGTAGTCCAGCTTTAGTGGGAGGTCTGGGAAGTTTATACTTAGGACTGGAGTTAGTAGACCGGAGCCCAGGCTGGGGTCGCCTAGAGCATTACACATGCCTTCTTTTTGAATGTTTTGGAGAGACTGATTCTCCTATTCCCAGGGGAGCCATAGTTTCCAGTTGTGGTGGATTACACTTGCCCAGCCCTCTCTTCCGTGTTCTCTCAATTCTTGTGAAGGAGGAGTTTTTCTCCCCCTATACCCAAAATTCTCCAGGTTCCCAAAGGAAGGGAGCACAGGTGCTTCAGTCAGAAGGTTGCTATTTCTCCTTCTTTGGAAGGAGCAGTCTTCCCCTGTGCTGCACTAGTTCCTTTTTGGGTGCACCCCTCTCTATTATATGCCCCAATTGTCTTAGGGTTGCTGCAGTCTCTTCAGGCAGCTGTCATAGCTGGTTCTGACTCTTGCAGTATAAGGAGTCTGCTTGGAGGAGGCTCCTTTCTGTTAATAGGAAAAAAAGTGGGAAGGTCACTCCAGGCTCCCTGTGTGTATTGTAGAGAGAGAAAGAGGTGTGTGTGTGTTTATATTTAATTAAAAAAACCAAGATTGGCCGTACACTCATCTGATTGTCACTTTTCAAAAGTGGTTAGTAAAAGCACACAGACACACATTCAAGTGGCTGACATTGTAGAAATGGTAAAGTTGGGAAGAAAGGTGACCTTGGCATCTTAGAGTTCCACTATCATAAGCCAGTTTGTTCTTTCTAGTGTTTTGTGTAAATCTTTTGGGTGCTATCTTATTTATCCTAAAACTATAATGTATTTTGTAATGTTATAAGTCTAAACCTACATCACTGTAGGTGAGCCCATTAAATACATTGTTATTTTTTTAAGAGATGGAGTTAACTAGAAATAGGTCTAGCATTTAAGTATGTAGTGTAAAAATAAATAAAATGATGCAGGTGCACTTCACTAGAAGCAATGAGATGATTAAATCATAGGGAGTGATCAGAGTTTTTTTTTTTCCTCCTTTAAGATTTAACATAATTTGTTTTCTGCTTCCCTAGCCACAGGGTGACACAGTATCTGGCTGAAAATCAGATTACTGTAGGGTTTTCCATCACATGATTTGCTCTGAGGTTTTGTTCCATGTAAATGCATTGCATAAAAATCTTGCTGCAGCTAACTCTTCAGATTTTTGGAGGAGCAGGATGGGCTGTTTTCAGGTATGAGGGCCTGACAGAAACAGACTTCTAGTTCTACCATTTAACATTTGTTTTACAACTTACAGGTCAGTTTAAAAATATTAAAACTGAGTCAGGATAGTTGGATTTTCATTAACACATTTTGATAATTTTAATATAAGCAACACAATGTGTATCTCATATTCATCAATTCAGATGAAGAGTTTTACCCACTCTTTGAATGTCAATCAGGCAAGTATAACCAACGAGGAATCCAGAATTTTGTGCTGCAACATTGATATCCTCAGCTTCTTTCTCAGGTACCTAGTTCCATCACACTTCCAGAAAATAGGAGGAGGAAAAGGGGCTCCCTATATGCATCAGCACTAAGGACTAGCATTGTGAGCTCATTGTATAGACTGCTGCATGTGGGAGCATCTTCATCCAGAGGGCAGGAAAAAGAGTAACGTGAGCCAGCACGAGCATATTACTAACAGGAAATATGGATCATTTACTAGGATCTTTTGATTGCAGACCCAGATGACGAAGCCGTCTCAATCTAGGCTATAGTTGGAGTTGATCACTTACATAGATCAGCAGCTGGAGCTCCAGGAACCCACACTTTTGATGTTCCTGGCATGAGCATTTTCAAACCTTTGTAGGAGAAGGTGCCTGATTCTTCAGTTGTATTTCTCAGATGTTGATGAGATTTTTCACATTTGGAGGACATGGGTTTGTACGAAACTGATTTAAACAAGTCTTTATCTTTCTATTCAAAATGCTAATCTAAGTCTCTTCTCTTGTGTTCCTTTCTAGTAGCAAGTCAAAAGCCCTCTGTAATCTTCTGTTTGGAATACTTCAAATACAAGAGCCCCTGTTCCTAAGCACTTTAAACTGTATTGCTTTTTGAAAGGTAAATGTGAAGGGTGAACCTGTTCTCTGAATTAGTATGTACAATAAAATCCTCTCTACACTTGCATAGAAAATCTAAAGGGAGCATCTTGACTGCCAGTTGTAGTCCTGTTCCTTCTCCCTCCAGTAGAATCTTAGCAAAGGACAGTTTGCAAATCTTTGGGGTGCAGTAAGGAATGCATCCTTTCCAGTGTTTCTCTTTGATCTCTTGTTCCCATTTTGCCACTGTGGGAATAGATCCTTCTTCCATATTTTTTCCTCCCCACCATTATGAACAACCTTCCTGCATCTAATTTGGTTTTCTGGCTGTTTTCAATTCCCATCTCAACTTTCCTAGCTCTAATAAAACAATCATTTTGTTTTCTTATCGTAAACACTGGGACACAAATTCCACATCCCTGAAGCTTGTTCACAGAACCCTCTTAAATTGCATATATAGAATGTAATCAGACAGGTTGAGTAATGTTTTGGTAAGAACAATATACAAAAATAAATGATATTGGTATCTTGAGAGAGAGAGTAGCATAGACCTGTTAGATCAAATTTTCCCTGAAGATATTTCTGATTGCACATTCTTCTTATGTCTTTCCCCACTTTAAAAAAAAAAAAAAAAAAGATGATCTGTGGGATTCTGTCAGCTGCCATCCACGAGATATGAGGTATTATGGAGCAGGTGGAATCTCGTATTCTAAACAAAAGGAATAATACTTCTGAATCTTAGAAAGTTTGTCCCTGTGGAGTGGGCTAATTGAAACATCTACAGTAGTGCTGAATTTGCTAAACAGTTACATTTATACTACAGCTAGGGATATATGGATTGTTCCTTTCTTTAAAATGGTATATAAGGAGGCAGGTTTAAAGAGGTAATTTAACTTCTCCTGTGGCGGGGGGGCCTCCATAATTCTTGGAGTAATCATTTTTGTACATTTAATTCTGAAAATGATATTTTGCTGCTCATTTATTAATTAATACAAGAGCCATACAATTAATCATTTGTCCCCTCTTGCAACCATACTCTAAGGGTTAGGTTCATTTTCTTCCTCCATAAAGCTGAAGAAGCTTTTGGGTAATACTCATACTAAAATATCCAAATCAGTTAATTGCAAATAAAGTTTGAAAATGGAAACTGAGTTTTTGCAGAATTGGACCCAGGACATCATCCTTTCTTTTGTTTATTTCCATATATCAATAGCAGAAATTTATCGTATTTATTCTAGGTGGGATTTCATTGCCAGTGTCAGTCACTGGTCCTTTCCTTTGATCTGAAAGCAGTTACCAGAATCTTCAAAGGTGATATGAGTGCGAACATAGCAGGTTTATGATGTCATTTGTTGACTTGATTATGAGAAATAAAAAGCTCGATCTGGTTTTGGTCTGGTGTCCAAAGTCTTGGAAAGCTTTCAATTCTTGTGGTTCATAATCAGCTATGCAGAAAACCATCACTTCAATCACAACACAACAGATGAATGATCGGGAAGTGCCTTTCCATATGTTTCAGGGGAGGGAATTTCAAGGGGGACAAACTTCAGAGAATGCACAGCTTTGGGGAAAAACTATCTATAGCAGGTTTGTTTCAGCCAAGAAATAGCAACTGCTTCTCTTTTTACAAGGTTAATATACATCCTAAAGCTTTTTAGGCCAGGGTCTGCCTCTGACTATGTGATAGTACAGTGCTTAGCATACTGAGGCCTCTGAGCACTGTTGTAATACAAATAATTTCTGAGCAAGGTATTTCTAAACTGCACTCCCCTTCCCAGTATGTCACTTCTAGGTACACACTATTTTGAAGATAGTTTCAACAGTCCAGGAGAGGCCAGTGTCTAATTAGCTTGGTGGCAGTTAAGGCAATGATGTTCCCTTATCATTCTGAATTCTGTGTGTAATGGTGAGAGTGTGTAGATATGTACTGGGAGAGTCGAAGAAAGGAAAGTTTCTCACAAAAACATTTTCCATTTAATCGAAATTTCTGTTGGCTCTATATGTTCCCTCTAAGTTCTAAAAATACAGTGGAATAAGCAGTAGACCTTTAGGTCTACTAATTCCTATTTCTGTTCTAGTCCAAAGTTGCTTTCAGCCTTCTCTTGACTGATGTATAAGCAATAAAGCCCACCCATTAAGAAGGTTTTGGCATTAGTTCATTATGAAAATGCACCATTCTTATTATCAAATAACGCAGAAACAAACACAGGAAAAATAGGACAAACCTAGTGTGTAATTACTGGGGAGAAATTCCTTGTCATAGTGGTATAAAAACCTCACTTAGTCCAGCACAACATTACTACATTTTTGAAAGGAACTGGTGGATTTGAGGAACAGAAGGGATCATTTCCTACCCGGAGATGTTTTTCGTAATTCTGATCCACCAGTCAAGACATTACAGAATTATTCCTTTTAAGATGGTTTGATTATGTCAGGAAGTTGGGGAGATGAAAGGTGAGAGCTGGAAGAGGGAGCAGCTGAGGAGGTGTAGAATTCTGCCTGACTTGCTTGATTGCCTCTGACACCACTCTGAGTGGGAAAACCTACTAAACTGAATTGGTGGATGAGAACCACTAACAAAAAAGTTGCAGGTAAGAAATTACTACTTTTGTATCTTTAAACATGAGTGTAAATAATTGGTGGTGTTTATATAAAAACAGATTGAATGATGTATTTAATCTAGGTATAAAGTACTGCTTGTTTCAGCATGTAATTGTAAGGGAATTGAAACTGTTTTGGACTTAATGTAAATTAAAATAACCAGCCTATCTTTAATCTGTTTGACTATTTTTTAATAACTGGTGAATTGGATTGCTTGATTATATTTACTGGGATGCTAGTTGTTTTCTCTATTAATACTTAACTTGCATTCTAGCTCCGCCATTCAGAGACAGGCATCGTGTGGTGGGTTGTGACAGTGTCTGTCAATAGTGAAGACAAATAGTGCCAGAGACACTTAACCCATCCAATCTCACCCAGGGTATAGGTCGGTCTTGTTTTCAGACTTCTTCATAAGTCTTTTTTCTTTCTTTTTTGTTTCTAAATAGTGGATTGATTGAAAACTAAACTTTTTTGTAAAGTTTTTGACTTTACATCAGTAATACTAAAAGAAGAAAAGTAGAAACCCAAAGTTGGCATATGAGGTGTTAAAAGCAGGTTTGCAGCCACTTTGTAAGTTCTGGTTCATAACTTTTAAACCTTTGGCAACACCAGGGTTGATGCTGGAAATTTTGTATGTAGTATCCTTCTGTTTTATTCTGAAAAAGTCAAATATTGCCAAGAATATAACATGTAAGGTGTATAAATAACATTCATAGAGGGCCATACTCTGTGCATTAGGCCTATAAATAAGGCCCCACTTGAATTGCGGGATGATTGTCAAAAAATTGTGGCTGAGTTGCAGACAAGACGTGGAAAATTGCAAAAAAGTAATATGGACCTTATTTGCAGTAATAAAGTCCATTATTATTTTTCCGTGATTTTCTGCTGTCAGTGTCCTGGGGCTGAGAGCGGGGGGCTGTCAGAATTGCAGTGGAAACCTAATATTGCGGAATCAGCAATTTCCACAGTATCGCAAGTTAAGTAGGGCCTTACCTATAAATGTCCCAAACTTCACCCTGTGTGTTGTTTGAATTTTCATTTTTATCAACAATTGTTTTCGAACAGCCTGTAGTGGACCGCATGGCATACATGCTAGGCCCTGAAAAATCAGGAGAGTTCTTAATGACTTCTTATATGTAGTGACCATGCACAGGGGGTTGTAATACTTAAAAAAACAAAAGGTCTCTCACATAATTGCATTTGAAATCTTGCAATTTCCACTGTGGGATGTGACTCGCATTGCAAGATAGCGGCATGTTTTAAATGTCGGTAGTAAGGCATTTGTTTCTTTTTGAGGGATTGTGAATCCTTGTAGTATTGAAGGATTTCTGTGAAGAGAGTGAACAAGGATTTCATGGAACAAGGATTGGCTCCTCTTAAGCTATTTTTAAAGACTGCAACTCCCTCCAGGGCAAGCAGTGATCATCCCGCCCCCCATAATTATTTTAAAGGCTGAAAGTCTTGTTTGATTTCACAGAATTATAGAAATATATAACGTGGCCGTAGTCAGTAATTCAGTAGCTAATGTTTCTTTCCTTTTCAATAAACAAATTGTAAAACAAAATCCTGCACTCATTTGCACATGGGGATGCTCTTTGCTATGCATTCCACTCTTCCTGATACTAGCCTGTGAATTTGGTAGCATGCATTTGTGCCACATGGGCACTGCATCCCCTTTTCCCACTGCCTGCTTTCTGGCTGCTTTTTATTTTCAGAAAGAACCTAAATTATTCCAATTCGTAGAAAGAAGAGGCTATGAAAATAATACTGCTTTACTGCCCTGAAAGTGAGATGGGCAGTTGGGATAATAGGCAGCTTTCAGCCTGTTGGAAGCAAACATGGGTGAACTAATGCCATGACCAACTGGAAATTATGCATCAGTCCTTCTAGAAATAGTGCAGAGAAATAGGTGTTCTTTCTTGATTTACATTATAAACTCCAGCACTGACCAAATATGTTAAGTTACAATTCTTGGTTAGTTTAGGTTCTTTCATATACAAACTATAGAATTGCATCTGACTATTAATGTGTAAATTGTGTTACCTGAAAGAGAACAGGAAATGCCTTGTGTTAAACCGCTTGTTCTGTATCAATCTTTTTGACTTTATGGAGAAATATTTGCAGGAGCAGAGGCAACAGATTATGAAAGTTAATTTCTTCATTTCTACTAATTTCATACGGAGTAGAGATGATTTTCAGAATAGCTCAAAGGGTTTTAGTTTCTAACAATGACCCACCATGCTCTAATCTGAAAGGATTTAAATACAGAATACACTTTCAGACCTGTTTTATTTGCTTTTATGGTCCTGTGGCTGCATACCCCATCAAAAAATTCACTTGGCTTATCATATAAAATTGTAATTCTAATATAATTTTAAGAAAACTGTAGCTAAGTCTTATTAATATTCAGTCTTTATTTCAAATGTGCAAATACAGAATATAGTAACAATATCTAAGTACACCTCTACCCTGATATAATGCTGTCCTCGGGAGCCAAAAAATCTTACCGCGTTATAGGTGAAACCGCGTTATATCGAACTTGCTTTGATCCACCGGAGTGCGCAGCCCCGTCCCCCTGGAGCACTGCTTTACCGTGTTATATCCGAATTTGTGTTATATCAGGTCGTGTTATATTGGGGTAGAGGTGTAAACAAAATTAATATTTGTGGGTTTTGGTAAGCACAGTTAAAGCACAGGTAACTAAGCTATCAGATAAAAATAGCAGCCTAATGTGTTTCTACGGTGAATAATTTACACTCTAAGTCAAAAAGAAAATGCTTAAATTGGGAAAGGCCTGTGTTTGTACTCTAATTTTCCAGGACACAAGTGAGGTTTTTCTGACGTTCTGGTTGTTGTATGCTCAATTCCTGTACTCTAGGGAACAATTCCTTTTTCTGTTGGATAATTTCTCAAAAAGTAGGAAATGGAAAAATGCTCTCAAGTTTTAAAACAGGACCAATGAAGATTAAAGTATTGAAAACTTAGAATAAAGAATGTTTAAATGCAGCATATTCAACCAAGGGATCCCTTTTGTGTATCAGATGTATGCATAGATTGTCACTGGCTCCAAATATATTTAGAGTTTAAAAAAACAAAATGAAATTCTGTAAAATATGTTGGTTTGTTATTCATTATAGTAACTTCATGAATTCATACCTGGCAGATCCTGCTTGTTTACTCTTTAAACTAGGAAGAAGATGAATTGGCTGGAGACCTATTGGCTCTACCTGTAAACATGAAATAGTTGCATCATTTTTACTAGTGGCATAACTTGAAATGTTTAGAAAGTACATTTACACTGATTTAGCCTCAAAAATACATTTCAAATTTGCCTGTTTTTGTATAAGGGCAGAAAATAAATGATCTGCTTCTTTGATTGGCGTGATCCTCATGCTGCTTTTTGTATATTTTTGAGGTATGATAGGAAAAACACTGAACTTTACAAAGCTATACATATTTTAACAGTTGCATATTAATGGACGATATTTGAATACTTTTGAGAATATATAGCAAAAGAGAAAGATATTTGGATTGTATTAAACAGTATTCGTTTAGTTTACCATTTGTTTCCCACATTACCGATACACAGGGCATCCCTGCTAATTGGAATACAGTGCAACTGGTCCCTCTAGGAGAATATATATTTCCTTCAAATTCTCTTAAAAATACGGAGGAAATTTGTTTTGGAACTTGGTAGTATTTATGATTAAAGTTTGAAATAGGGTTCGCTGGTGACCTCAGACAGTGTTGGTGTTACCAGCTATTTAGCTTTGTGCTAATAAATAATATTGTTTAAATAGTTTTTCCACAAAAATTAAGGTAAAATTCATCTGTTGGATTTCTATTTTAAATGCAGGATATGATCACCATTTGGTGTACCTGTCCCAATGCAGACTTACATGTATAAAGTGCTAAATTCTGCTGCTTTGGTTTTTCACATGAATGCTTCTTTAGAAGCGCTCATTTAACGTTTACTTTAATATTTGCTACAAAACATTTTCACAGTAATCTTTAACACTAAATTCTGCAGAAGGGTGATCACCTTTATCCCAATTTTAGAACTTTGTTATCTGACTCAAGGGTCAGCTGTGTAATTGTTTATTACTCCAGTTAAAGTCTTTGTCATGGGCAGAGATCATGACATGTTCATATTCTGCATTCCGTTGTGCATGGCGTTTTGTTTAATTTGTAAACGGATTGATACCTAAGAAGGGAAAATGTTGCTGTGAGCAGGAAAAGTCTGCAGCATTATTGCTGTATGCTTCATGTATTCCACTTGCAAACCCTGCATGCAGCACACATGCTGTGTGTGTGCTGCACACTTTTATTTCTATGTGGGTGAGTTTACAAATACTAAATAGAAACTAATGCTGTTGTTGCTAACAAAACAAGGTGGTAAAAACATGTATGGTAACAATCTTTCTCAACTCAAAGTGGTTGCAAATCAGCTCCTAAATATTGTCACTGAAATTAATATCTAGATGAAGAAGTTTTTTCCAATTTTATAAATGTTTCTAAAGAAGAAGCATTGTATTAATGCATGCTACAAAACAGATAAATTTGTCTTTAAATTTGAATGCAGTTCACAGTGACTGAATCATCCAGCTTCAGCCACTACATTTACCAAGGAACAAACTGGAAAATGGAACTGGTATCATTCAGCTTGTCCAGGAGGTGGAGGAGGGGAGTCTCTTTCTACATAGCTGAAAGAGTAATTTATTGATAAACAGTACTGACAACTAAATTTCTCTTAAAACTTAACCACAGATAGGGATTATTTTTCATTTCACTTAGAACAGAAAAACATCCAATTAAGTTGTTTGTTTTAAAAACAACCTTCATTTTTAATGAGACTTCATATGGTTCTGATGCTTCAATTTTAATTACCAAATACACTGATTTTTTTATGGTTTTCTCATTTTTACCATACCTGAAAATAAATATTCACTTCATGGTTAAACAAAAAAATGTTTTCCCCCCTTTTTTAAATTTTCTGAGATTTCCTCAGAGTGGTCCAAGATGGTTAGAATACAGATTAATTAATTGAATTTCCACATTATGGAAATAATTTCATAATTTGAGTGGTTTATCGGAGACTCCTGCCTTTGGATTTAAAACACCCCAAAAAACCTGATTTCCTCCTTACAGCAGATATTACCCTTAATACTGCAGTAATGACTATTTAACTATGATATTCCAGTGTAGGTTTATTTCCCATTGAAGTTTGTGGTGGTGGTATTTGTTGCTTGAGTTTTGATGTGGTCAGCACTATAAAAACAGAAGATAATAGCTCCTTCCCTGGAGGGCTTACAATCTAATGTAAAACATAAAGTTCTGTGAGTTGTTCTGCAATGAGCTGCTATCATTGAAAACTTCTACTTGAATTTTAACCTTCTTTCTTTTTGCTCACTTGCTGATTGATATGTCAAGTTTTGAGAGATTTACTTAAAAAAAAAAATCTTTAGTAGAAATGATCCTGTTGCTCTTCAAAAATCTTCTGATTTTTTTTTGTTGAACCCTCAGCCCTGCTTTCCTGTCTCAAGGGCAGTCTGATCTATAGGGTTCCCAGTTTAGTTAGTCAAATAATTTTTGCTAGAGTAGGTGGGTAGGTAGGAGTAGGACCCTGTTAATGTCCCTGAGGACACTGAGGCATGATTGAACTAAGAGTTCTGTCACCTCATTGGTTCTGTATGGCTTTTAACTCTCTGTATTTAAGGGGACCAGTTAACAAGTTCCTGGGAGATGGGGGTATGTAATCTGATGCTGACTTCTTCAGCCTCTGAATTCCTAGTGGCCTTGTATCTTTCCATGCTAAGCATGGTACAAATCAGTTTTGTCCCTGTTCTGAACCTACACAATAAACAACCCATATCATAGTGACTGGTACCAGTTCCATTTTGCCTACAATTCATTTGATTTTATATTTTATTTCTCATTTTATAATTGATATCTGGAATCAGCAGCAATTTTCTCATTTATTTTCTCATATTTTTATTCCAGGATTTGCCTCTGAAGCAGGGAGTGTCTGCATTAAAAATGACCTGTAGTTCTCTGCTTCATAGGTTAGAAACTTATTTTAATATTTTGTGGCTAAGCACAGTCCCGTCTTTTCAAAAAATTCTAATAATGAATGGTTTAATTGGCATTGAATGTGGACTACAAGCATACATTTTGCATTGGGGTTTCCATTGTTTTAGATAAAATGGCTTACGCTCAAATGATTAGTCCAGTTGAAGCAATAAAAGCCTTGTTGTTTGCTTGCAGCCTTTTTTATGACTTAAAGTTAACTAAAAACATAACTGATTATAGTTCAAAAGTTTAAGTACCATTTGGACACTTCAAAAATAATATTGTATTGCTTAGACCTTGTATTGCTTGAAGCATTTACATTCTCAAACTTACCAAATTCCAAATTTTCATTTGGGGGAAAAATCAGTTCACAAATCACATTATTTCAATGGGACTGCTATAGCCAGCACAGGTGCAAACATGTATCTTGTATTTACTTCTGAATTATACACCGCAGATGCTTCTTCAGCTCCCTCCTCTTCCTCCATGGGCGGTGCTTGCAGCTCCTTTACCACCTCTTCCAGTCCTACCATTTACTCTACCTCAGTCACCGACAGCAAGGCTATGCAAGTGGAGAGCTGCTCCTCAGCCGTGGGGGTAAGTAACCGAGGGGTAAGTGAAAAGCAGTTAACCAGTAACACAATCCAGCAGCAACAGTCAATGCCGAAGAGACATACAGTCCTGTACATCTCACCACCACCTGAGGATTTGCTGGATAACAGTCAGATGTCCTGCCAAGATGAAGGGTGTGGATTGGAATCAGAGCAGAGCTGCATTATGTGGATGGAGGATTCCCCCTCCAACTTCAGTAACATGAGCACCAGTTCCTACAATGATAACACTGAGGTGCCACGTAAATCACGCAAACGAAATCCAAAGCAGAGGCCAGGGATCAAACGTCGAGATTGTGAAGGATCCAGCATGGATATATTTGATGCCGACAGTGCCAAAGCTCCTCACTATGTCCTTTCTCAGCTCAGCACGGACAGCAAAGGCAACTCAAAAGCAGGAAATGGGTTGGTATCTACATTTTTTAAAGTTCTATCACCATATGTAACACCAAGCTAATAAAACATATTCCTGATTTTTCTCAAGTGTTCTACTCAGGTTTTCACATAAACACAGCCTCTCCTTCCCTTTTATATCTTAGCTCATGCGTTTATTCTAAAATTGCTAAGCTTTACAGAGAAGTAAAGCTAAGATTTATTGCAATATAACATATTCTAGGCTTAGTGATTCAGTCCAGTACTGGTGAGATTATCCAAGCTTTTTTCCCCAATGGATTGAGATTCCCAAAGGATAGAAAACTTTTTAATTCTATGGCTCCATCTGTAAAAAGTCTATTTAAAAAGAGCTATAAGTACTGAAGAGATCTTAGAACTGTTCTACACTGTCTTCCTAAAAATACCTTGTTCAGATTTTTATGTGAGGATCTCAGTTGATACATTTTATCTGCTTCTGTCTGTCTCTCTCTTTCTGTTTATCAAATAGAGAGAGCGATGGATATAGAAGTTAATTGCTTGTTAAGATTTTTCAGCATTTAAATTAACACGTCTTTCACTTTTTGTTTGATAAAATGTTAAGATTATATGCTGAACCAAATTTTGTTTTTCATGTGAACTCACTTCTGTATTTGATTTTCAGAAATAAATCTCTAATCCTGTTTCTCTCTGTGCTTCTGGGTTGTGTGCATGTGTGTGTTCGTATGTGGGCACGCCTGGGTGGTGTTCTCTCATCTCTACCACTTCACACTGTTTACTAAATACATTTCAGTAGTTGCTTTAGAGAGAGAAAACCTCCATGAGTTTACAGTAGTTTATTGGGGGTATTTTGTTTTTGTTTTTTTACCTGTGGCTTCTTTAGTACTTATTTTTATACTGCAGTCAAGTGGGTAGATTTATTTTTTACTTTTATGTATGTGCTTGCAATGTGTTCTAATGTTCATCACTGGAATGGTGAACATTAAAATATGACTGACTGGAAAGATGAACTTTTCATATTCCTAAGGGAACCAGCCTTTTGTCTGTATTCCCAGGGTCATTGCAGTTCCATACTTAAAATGTTGCTTTGAGAAAGTGATTCTAAGAAACTCTCCAGAGTGGTCTGCAGCTTCGTGGTAGATCTCATTTGGTAATATGAGAACCAGGCTCACCAAAGGATGTAGAGTAAATATTGCCACCCAGTCTTTTTCTCCTGCCTTCTGCAAAAAAGTACTTAATCAATGGAACAGTTTTTTGTGTCTGTTTACCACAAATGGTCTAGACGTATCAGTGAAACAGTCCAACATCCTGGCGATAAGTTCACCAGGAAAAAGTTATAATACTGTGAAATATTAAGTCTTTAAAATTGATTTGTAGCGTCTCAAATTAATAAATACGTTGTTTGGAAAGCTAGAAAACAAGGTTGCACCAAGCTTACAGGAAAGAAGGCAATTATCAGTTACCATGGGAAGAAGTGCTTTTCCTGTAGACAAGAATTGTGTGTGCGTAGAAGTTTTCTCCAGACAGGGAGCACAGGCTTAGTAAGCTACAGACATATGACCTCTGTAGCGTTAATAATGAAGAAGCTAGCAAAATGTTCATTACTACCGTAACAGGAGCTAAGCAGCATGCATTAATAAAGGAAAGATTATTTTTATATAGCCTTAAGCTTTTAGAACATTGGGGACAAGGTTGATTATAGTAGTATGCATTATGCAATATATCTAGATTGTAAGAAAAACTTTGATAAAGTTCCAGGTAGCAGATTCTAGTTAAAAGTAGATGCTTTAGTATCAGAAGTGGGTAGTATATGGAAATGGTGGGAGGGGGGGAACATGTACATCTAGAGTACAGAGATTCAGCACTGCAAACACAGATTGTAGGATTGACTGTAGTGTGGTTTTTTTTGTTTGTTTGTTTGTTTTGCTTTTCTGCCTAGTGGAGCTCAGCCAAGCTAGTTGACTCACATTTTGGCTTCAGGAGAAGAGGGAGGGTGATGACACTTGTTATATACACTAGTTCATGCAATGGAAATACTAGCTGCCTCAGAAGAGACTTCTAATCTTCTGTCAGAGCTAGGGAAAAAAAACCCACTTCCATAGAAACTGCGAAGAGAGTTTGTGAAAGCTTTTTTAAAAGGCTTTGATTTTTTAATGATTTTCCAGGGCAAACAGGAGGATTCCTGTTCTTCCATTGGAATCATGCCAAGTCTCTGTCTCACTATTAGTCTCAAGTCTTCATTTGGACCAGCTGTGGTTCAGATGGTGCACATTTTAAATTATCAGGACAAAATGAAGAAACAAATAAAACAAAAATAGAACGTTGAGATATTGAGTGGGCGTCATGGAATGTATTCTAATAAAAGCATTTGGCTTTGGCAGTTCGTTTGAATGACCATGCCAGTCAGAATGATTTGTTTGGTTCTGATACCCGTTAAGCTAATTAATAAATTAGTATATGGAAAATATTGCTGTTGCTGTTTGCACAGGCATGGAAAATGGAATGCCACTGATTCTGGGAGTAAAAGGTAACTGAATTTAGAAGGACAGTGTAGAAGTACCAGCTCTCCTTTATAGTTGGGAACAGGGACAAATGAGAGGGATTCCAGTGAAATATTTAAAATTCCTCTCTACTATAGCTAATTAGATTGAAAATGATAACCATAATTTCAAGAGACTTAAGGGGAAAATATTCCAAATAATTGGCAATCAGTACCTCTTCAAACAAAAATAACACAGTATATGTGGAGTATGTTACCAAGCAAGGTAACTCAGGATTCAAAAGTAGAATAATTAAAGAAAACACATAGGTAGTCCAGGGAGGACAAAGTATTAAATGTGTATATTCTTTTAATATGTCACATGTCTGTTTGTTCTTCCCATCAAAATTTCTATGATCTTTAAGTCTCCTTCAATAATCTGTTTAGCTGGAATTCTGAGTGTGAGAGATCAAAATGTGTAACCCATATGTTTCTGCATTGAGAATTCTCTTGTGACATTATAGGTAATTAGGTGAGCTGTAAAGGCAAAGAAATGTGAATCCCAATCTCAGAGCTCTGAACAATATGACTATACTTTCATGATGATTAAATTGCTTAACATTCCTTTTCTGATTCCCATGTTTAATTACATGATTTAAAATTCTGGATGTCATGAAAAGCAGAGAAAATGTACTGACTCAAAACTTAACATCTATCTTTCAACTGCTAGTATACTGGAATAAGTTCCTAACAGAAAATATGGAGAATTGATAATCTAAAAACCTTGAATGTAGTTAGTATTTTTGATTAACTAGGCCAGTAATGTAAATCATACTGCTCTCTACATTTGTTTACTTAGTGTTTCATTGAACTTGTGTACATTGTCCCAACTGGAAGAGGATTTCTGTAGAATAAAAAAACTGGATAAAAATAAAACTGAAGGGGTTTTTGTGGTAACAGCCTGTTTGGCTACACTGAAGCTGAACCATGAGGATTTCTTGCCATAAAATGGTACTATTGCAATTTGTATGCTTTTATAACCTCTAAGTTCTACATATTTTCTTTTAATTTGAAAACAAGCCTACAAAACAGGTCTGGTGAAGCACTTTGGGATTCTATGCTCAGAATTAATAAAAAACAGGCTCATACGACAGTTTGAGTCTTGAGAGGTTAAATTTCATAAACACACACAATTAAGTTTCTGCAGCCCTTGATAAATCATCCACTAGATCCTTAGTCAGAAGATTATTCATACTTGTTGCGAGTGTTCAAGGGTCTTACAAGGTTTGGTGTAGGGGAGAGCATGATGGATGAAACCTTGTGGAAAATCAGATATGTAGAAGTATTAAGGGAAAAACTTGCAACCTCCTCTACAGCAATGAAGGCCTGTCTTGTAGCAAAACTACTGTGGTTCAGCTATACAGGGGTTAGTCAAGGAGTTGGGGAAACCTGTAAAGAAGATGTGCATTTCCTGTAGACTATGGAGCCTTGCTCTGTGGTATTGTACAGTGAGAATTTCAGGCTGGGTGATACTTTGCAGATCCACCATTGTGTAAATCCATGGGCTATCACCTCTTCTAATCAGAGTGCAAATTGCCAGCCTTAAGCCTGGAGAGGCTAAGTTTCCAGGAAATAGGTCCACCATCAGTGAGTGGCCTTGAGGAAGAAGAGATTTCCTTTCCTTCCCCAGCCAAATTGCTAACGAGGTGCCTTGAAACAGCGTTCCTTAAGAATCTCACACGTTTCCCTTATTTCAGGCTATCCATGCACTCAAGAAGGCAACACTGGCTAGTTGACATTGAGAAGGGTTTCTTCACATCCATAAATGCAGAAACTAATTGTTGATAAAGTTAAAGCTTACATTCTGCATAAACTGATTCAGGCCTCTCCCAGCCAACCCTAGTTGCCAGGGGAATAGTTCTGTTCACTATTGGTAAATGTGTTTAGCAGACTTTGGTTCATGATATTCTACAAACTTCCACTGTATAAGGTCAGTGAGACATTCTTTCTTGATCCTTTAAAATGGACAAAAAAATTGATTGTGCAGTGTTATACTTTGGAGGGCTTCTTCATTCAGGTTTTAATTATGGAACTGATCACAAGATACAGTACATTTGAAGACCACACACCTGGGAAAAGATGGTCTTGTTGCATGCACTGCATTTCTTTTAAAGTCAGTGCAATTATGGCACCTCTGCTCAAGCCAAATACTTTTGAAACAGCTTTTTCATATAAATTTCTCAATTTGATTTGACAGAAATTGCCAAATAGTAGTTGTGAACTTGCATGGTCATGCAAATTCAGGAGGAGACAGGCATGAGGCTGTTTTTCTATCTAAGAAGAAATGTATATCATTTAACCTTAATTCTGTTGAGCTTTTAGGTCATATTACAAATATGCATATCATTTTCCCTACATTTTCTGATTATACAATATACTGGGGAGAGGATAGGCTATGTGCCTTCCTCCTATTATTAACTTATTCTGGTAACGCTAATTGGTTTCCCCTTTGCTATTTATGTGAAAAACAGTTCATATTTTCATAGAATGGAGGCAACGGAATAGTTGTTCTGCCTTACCCTCCAGAGTTCCTTCTCTGTCAGTGAGACAAGTCTAGCGTAAACATTTGCTCTTATAAATATTTCACCTGCCAATTTATTTGTTTTATCTATGGCCCTTTGCATTGATTTTTTTTTTTTTTTTTTAATATGGGAACTTCTTTTAACATGTTCTCAATGGTCTGCTTTGACTTCTCAGAGCATCAGAAAGCCAGAAAGGAGCCGGAGGGAAGAAGAGCCCGATGTTGTGTGGTCAGTATCCTACTAAAAGTGAAGGCAAAGAGCTGAAGATTGTGGTACAGCCGGAGACCCAGCACAGAGCTCGGTATTTGACTGAGGGCAGCCGAGGCTCAGTGAAAGACAGGACACAACAAGGTTTTCCAACTGTAAAGGTAGTCTGTTTATAGTAGTAGATGGCAATGCTGTGGGGAAAAGGGTTAATGTCATCCTTGGATGTATATACGGGAATAGAGAGTAGGAGCAGAGAAGTGAATTTACCTCTGTGTGGCTCATTGGTTAGACTGTTACTGGAATACAGCATCCAGTTTTGGAATCCACATTTTAAAAATAAGGCTTTGCAAAATTAGAGAGGGTGCAGAGAAGAGCCACAAAAATGAATTGAGGGCTGGACAAAATGTCTTACAGTGCAGGCATGTCTATACTGCAACTGGAAGTGAACCTTGCGGTGCGGATAGACAGACTTGTGCTAGCAGAGCTCAGGCTAGCGCACTGAAAAATAGCTGTGTGGAGGACACTCTGTCTAGCAACCAGAGCTCAAGCCATGGGGGTTGTGTGGACTACAGCTCAGGTAGCTAGCCTGACTCTCTGCTGGAACCCAAAGTCCACACAGCTATTTTTAGCGGCTAGCGCGAGTCTGCCTACCTGGGCTGGGAGGCTCACTCCCAGTTGCTGTCTAGACATACCCTGAGAGACTTAAGGAGCACAATCAATTTAACTTCTCAAAAAGAAGATTTAGCGCTTGCTTGATTAGTGTACAACAGGGGTGGGCAAACTTTTTGGCCTGAGGGCCACATTGGGGTTGCAAAACTGTATGGAGGGCCGGGTAGGGAAGGCTGTGCCTCCCCAAACAGCCTGGCCCCCGCCCCCTATCTGACCCCTCCCACTTCCCGCCCCCTGACTGCCCCCCTCAGAATCCCTGACCCATCCAACCCCCCCTGCTCCTTGTCCCCTAACCACCCCTTCCCGGGACCCCCCACTCCAACCACCCCCGAGACCCCACCCCCTATTCATCCCCCCTGCTCCCAGTCCCCTGACTGCTCTGACCCCTATCCACACACCCCGCCCCCGACAGGCCCCCCGGGGACTCCCACGCTTATCCAGCCCCCCTCCCCATCCCCTGACCGCCCCCCAGAATCTCTGCCCCATTCAACCGCCCCCTGACTGCCCCCCGGGACCTCCCTCCCCTTATCCAACCCCCGACCCCCTTACCATGCCGCTGAGAGCAGCATGTCTGGCAGCTGCGCCGCCCAGCCAGAGCCAGACACGCTGCCGCTCTGCTTGGCAGGAGCACGCAACCCCGCCGCCCAGAGCACTGCCTGTGCGGAGGCGTGACTGCGGGGAAAGCGGGACTGCAGGGGAGGGGCCGGGAGCTCAGGGGCCGGGCAGGATGGTCCCACGGGCCGGATGTGGCCTGCAGGCCATCGTTTGCCCACCTCTGGTGTACAAGTATCTTCCTGTGGACAAAATACCAGACGCTAAAGGGCTCTTTAATCTAGCACAGGAATCGGCAACCTTTGGCAATCGGCCCGGCCGATTTGTTTACTTGCCGCGTCCGCAGGTTTGGGCGATCGCGGCTCCCACTGGCTGCGGTTCGCCGTCCCAGGCCAATGGAGGCTGTGGGAAGGGGCGCGTGCCGCGTGCCAAAGGTTGCTGATCCCTGATCTAGCAGAATAAGAATTAATGGCCGGAAGTTAAAAACTGAAATAAGGCTCTGATTTTTAACAGTGAAGGTGATTAACCATTGAAATAAACTACCCAGAGAAGTGGTGGTTTCTCCATCTCTTTAAATCTTCAATCCTTATTCATAATGAGTTCCACAGATCCATGACACTGGGTCTCTGCTATATGTAGCCAAGGAGACATACTGAACTGGTCAGTCAATGCCGGGAGAGCAGTGACCCCACCTCTGAGAAACTGCCAATTTTTCATCTGCTTTCTTAGCTGCAGGCAGGCAGACCAGCTCCTCCCTGCTTCAGAACAAAGGCAAAGAAGAGAAAAGAGGTGGGAAGAAAGGCTTATATCTCCAGGCTTTTGGGGTCTGCCTTTATCAGCAGAGGGGATTCCTTTTCTCCTCATAGTTATTGGGACTCTCCATGCCTCCTGCTCACCCCTATAGATATGCTTCCCCTGCAGCATAGTGGAAAAGGCCAAGTAGAGAAGGAAAATCAGAAACTGTCTCCAGCACCTCCCTAGTGACTGAATGCCTTGGTGGAGAGTTGTCTCTGTTCTGTGGAGACCCAGGCCCTTCTCAAGCTAAGGCAGGGTTTCCTGCCGCCATCCCTCCTTGACACAGAGAGCACCCAGGAAGCAGTGGTAACAAAATCACCTAGGCTGGCACAGGCAGCTGCCCCAGGCCCAGCATGAGTGGCAGCTCCCTTCTCTCCTTTGGGGTAGCATAGTTTGAAGCAAAATATCAAAAGGCCTGTGAAGCTTCTCAAGCATGAAAACTGTCAGGGTGCATCAGGCCTACAACATAAACAAATATGAACTGTCCTCGGCTACCCCCAGGGCCTCTGCAGTCTCTAACAGGCAATTCTAAAGTGGATGGACAGTATTGCAAGTATCGTCCCCCTCAACCTTGGGAAGAAAAAAAAAAGGGGGAAGGGAAATTGTGTGGCCTAAGGGCTTCTCCCTGCTGGTTCTATGTCTACCCCTTGCTGGGTGACCTCACCCAGAGTCAGGTTCATAGACAGCAGCACCCACCTGATAAGGATTCTGGAGAGCAGCTATGCTTTTATGACAGTTAGTTAAAACTGTCTCTGCGAATTCACTGTCTCAGAATGGAAACAGGCTGTGTCCTCCACAAAGTTTCTTATGGCAGAAAAGACTTCTGAGGAATCTTATCAAAACATTTAACCTCTCAAGGGAAGTACCCACTGATGAGCTTCTGTTGCTTCTGGGATCAGTGATCTCCTATGTGGATAGTCTTAGTGATCCTGTGCTTGCATGAGTTTCCTCTTCTCTTCTGCTCAGTGAAGGTCTCTCTCCTTAGGAGATTTTCAACTTATTCAGATGTTGGATGAGTCTGAGCAGATTCCAGTCAGGCTTCCCAAAAAGTGACCCAGTCAGGACAGTTATCACCACAGATGCAATCTGAAGGGATGGGGTGCTCAGACAGGGATGAAGATTGTTCAAGGGATCTGGTCCAAACAAGACAGCAAGCACAGTAAAACTGGAGAGAACTCTAGGTAATTGGCTGTGGTCTCAAGTCTCTGTTCACAAGCCTCCCGCATGTGCTGATCATGACAGACAACACCTGAGCCATGTCACATGCCAACAGTCCTAAGGGAACCTCACCTCCTGATGATTTGTGTAAAGAAGAATCTGGAGTCACTTTGCTTCCTTCATAACCAAAGGAAAATTATTGTAGTTCGTTCAGCAGGCATAAGTTAGACCATTCAGTATGGGAACTACACATAGAGGTGTTCCACTTTCTGCTAAAGGAATTTAGTCTCCCAGTGATAGATCTGTTTGTTTCCCACCTGAATTACAAATTTTCAGTGTTCTTCTCTTGCCAGTGGAATCACAAATCTAAAGCAACAGATGCCTTGTCACAAAGATAGCAAGATATGACTTCCTTCCCTTTCTTCTCGTCACCAGAACTCTATAGAAGATCAGAAGAGAGCCAGCTGTGGTAATTCTGGTAGTCCTATTCTAGCCAATGAGGCCTTGGTTCTCAATCTCCTCAACATGGCACAATCATAGAATCATAGAATATCAGGGTTGGAAGGGACCTCAGGAGGTCATCTAGTCCAACCACCTGCTCAAAGCAGGACCAATTCCCAACTAAATCATCCCAGCCAGGGCTTTGTCAAGCCGGGCCTTAAAAACCTCCAAGGAAGGAGACTCCACCACCTCCCTAGGTAACGCATTCCAGTGCTTCACCACCCTCCTAGTGAAATAGTGTTTCCTAATATCCAACCTAGATCTCCCCCACTGCAACTTGAGACCATTGCTCCTTGTTCTGTCATCTACCACCATTGAGAACAGCCGAGTTCCATCCTCTTTGGAACCCCCCTTCAGGTAGTTGAAGGCTGCTATCAAATCCCCCCTCATTCTTCTCTTCTGGAGACTAAACAATCCCAGTTCCCTCAGCCTCTCCTCATAAGTCATGCGCTCCAGACCCCTAATCATTTTTGTTGCCCTCCGCTGGACTCTTTCCAGTTTTTCCACATCCTTCTTGTAGTGTGGGGCCCAAAACTGGACACAGTACTCCAGATGAGGCCTCACCAATGTCGAATAAAGGGGAACGATCACGTCCCTCGATCTGCTGGCAATGCCCCTACTTATACAGCCCAAAATGCCGTTAGCCTTCTTGGCAACAAGAGCACACAAAGACCTTCCATCTGGAAGGCAATCTAAAGATACATCTACCCAGAAAAAAAAACAAACACAAAAAACCAAAACCCCTGGTATTGAGTCTTGGCACCTGAGTCAACTGACTCGGGCTCATGCTGTGGGGCTAAAAATAGCAGTGTAGATGTTCTGGCTCTGAAACCTAGTTAGGGATGAGGGTCTCAGAGTCAGGCCTCCAGCCTGAGCCCTAACATCTACATTGCTATTTTTAGCCCCATAGCATGAGTCCAAATCAGTTGAGACTCGCTGCCAGGATTCTGTTTTTATTTTTTAATTTCTTTATTTTTTTTGCTGTGTAATGTACCCTAATATGCATAATTGTTCCTTGTAATAAGAATCCAGGTTTTTGAATAGAGCCTTTTAAGCCAAAAAGGTTAGCCAGAAGAGGTAATATCCACACGTTTAGCTTTCAGAAATAAATCTACTAACTCGGTGGATTTAAGGACCTGGCTGAGGTTTACCCATTGGTACCAGGACAAGGGGTTCTCTGCTACCATGAATCCTTGAATTTTTTCAAGATGGACTTAAGCTAGGCCAACACTCAAAAGTCAAGTTACTGCTTTGTCTAATGTCCTTAGCACAACAGACAAGTAGTGGATTTCATCTTGCCCAGAAGAGGTATGCTTTTTTGAGGGGGGGGGGGTGGACAGACATCCCTTTTATGGTCTCCTACAGTGCACAGAGTTCTTGCATGGGATCTTAACCAGATTCTCAGTGCCACTATAGGCCCTCCATTTGAACCGCTCATGAAGGTGTCTTATGATTTTCTAACCATTAAACTGGTCTTTTTGTTAGTAATCACATGAATTTGCAGGATGTTTGAAGTGGGAACTCTTCCTGGAACCTCAGTAATGCAGCTTCCATAAAGATAAAGTCGTATTCAAAACCGACACTGCCTTCATACCAAACACTGACTCCATGCTCTAGAGAGCACAGGATATTGTCCTTCCATCCTACCCAGCTCCATTGCATCCCAAAGAGAAATTGTGGCACACTTGAATATCTCACGGTGTATATTAACTGCACAACTTGGTTTAGAAAGACAAATAATTTGTTCTTTATTATCTGTTTCCAAAGCGAACAAAGACTTCAGAATCATCCATTTCCAGGCTGAACTGTTGTATCTCAGAAGCATGCAAGTAAAAAAGCATAACTCAATCTTCCAAAATCAGAGCTCACTCCCTCAGGGATGTTGTAATTTCCTGGGCAGAAGAATCATATGCCTCTCACAAGGTTTTAGATTAAAGTGATTAATTAAACAGTAATAAGTCACCAGGACTGGAATGGATTCACTCAAGAGTTCTGAAGGAACTCAGATATGAAATTGCAGAACCACTAACTGTGGTATGTAACCTATTGCTTAAATCTGAGTCTGCCCAAGGTGACTGGAGGATAGCTAATATGGTCCAGATTTTTAAAAAAGGCTCCAGTGATGATTACAGACTGGTAAGCCTAACTTCAGTATGAGGCAAACCAATTGAAACTACAGAAAAGAATAGATTTTTCAGACACATAGATGAACACAATATGTTGGGGAAGAGTCAATACAGCTTTTGTAAAGGGAAATCATCCCTCACCAGTCTCTTAGAATGCTTTGAGAGAGTCAACAAGCATGTGGGCAATGGTGATTCACTGTACTTGGACTTTCAGAAAATCTTTGACAAGGTCTCTCACCAACAGCTCTTAAGCAAAGTAAGGTATTAGTGGTCAAGAGGGAAGGTTCTCTCGTGGATCAGTAACTGGTTAATAGATAGGAAACAAAGGGTAGGAATAAATGGTCCGTTTTCAAACTGGTGAGGTAAATAGCAGGGTCCCCCAACAGTCTGTACTGGGATCAGTGCTGTTCAACATATTCATAAATGATCTGGGAGAAGAAGTAAACAGCAAGATGACAACATTTGCAGATGATACAAAATTACTCCAGATAGTTAAATCCAGAACTCTGCAAAGGGTTATAAAGGGATCTCACAAAACTGGGTAACTGGGCAAGAAAATGGCAGATGAAATTCAATGTTGAGAAATGCAAAGTAATGCCCAACTATACGTACGCATTGATGGGTTCTAAATTAGCTGTTACCACTCAAGAAAGTGATCTTGGAGTCATCGTGGCTAGTTCTCTGGAAATAGGGTGACCAGATCGAAGGAGTGAAATATAAGGACACATTGGGCGAGTGGGGTGGGGGGAGGGGAGAGGACGACAATGACAGACACAGGTGCACAGAGCCATGAGAGGGGGCCCTAGGAAGCTGCGAGAGGGGTTGTACAGCCCCTGCTGCAGCCCGCACCACAAGCCACAGGGCAAGGACACCTATTGAATTCAATGAGAATTTTGCATGTGAATTGATGTACCTAGTTCTGAGATTATAAAGCCAGAAGGGATCCGGTGATCACCTGGTCTCACCGCCTGTATAGCACAGACATAGAACTTTCCCAAAATAATTCCTAGAGGATAGCTTTTAGAAAAAGCTTTTAGAAAAACACCATGACCCTTAGTATATTGTTAATTGTTAATTACTCTTTCCATTGAAAAGGTATGCCTTATATCCAGTCTGAATTTGTCTAGCTGCAACTTCCAACCGTTGGCTCATGCTCTACCTTTCTCTGCTAGACTGAAGTGCCCATTATTAACTATTTGTTCCCCATGTAGATACGTACAGTCTATAACCAAGTCACTTCTTAACATTCTTTTTGTTAAGCTAAATAGATTGAGGTCCTTGAGTCAATCACTATAAGGCATGTTTTATAATCCTTTAATCAGTCTCGTGACTCTTCTCTGAACACTCTCCTGTTTATCAATATCCTTCTTAAATTGTGCACACCAGAACTGGACACAGTATTCCAGCAGTGGTTGCACCAGTGCCAAATACAGAGATAAAATAACCTCTCTCCTCCTGCTTGAGATTCCCCTATTTAGGCATCTGGTCACCCTATTTCTGTATGCATTTCCCCAGGTTTTTTTGTAAAAATCAAAACTGAACTGCCCCAGAAATTCTGGCATGTGGCATCATCGTGAAACTCGCATGGCTCCAACCCTGCCGATGAACCTTTAGATCCACTGCACAGACTTCTGCCACTTGAGCTAATGGAGTAAGTGATGGCAGAGGCAGTAGGTTGTCATCCTATATGTGATAGATCAGCTCTATAGGGGGATGAGACACTTTTTTTGCCACTGGGTTTCACAGATATCTCCTGACAGAAGAGGAACTGTGAAACTCAGGAATCCTGGGTCTATCCCAGGCTCCTGAATGGAGTGGTCTCTAGTAGTCAAAGACCCTTCTTCCCATCCCCTCCAGTCTGTCTATCCTATTGCTGTCTAACCCGCTCCAGCTCCTCATCTGATTTCAGCTGCCCCCCACTACAGCTCTGGATTCCTTGTCCCAGTTTCCTGGTCCTGTCTCACTCTCCTCTCTCCCCGCCCCCATCCCTCAGATGGGATGTTCGTTCCAGACTGGCAAAATTATAAGGCTTCCCAACATTTCAACACTTCCCATTCTAAATTTTCGGTTGCTTAACTATAGGCTAGCTCTGCCTACAACAAAGCATATTCAGAACCTCTGATTAAGGGGATTATAAGTGTAGCAACCTCCATCATAGCTAGTCACCAAAGATTGAACCTGAGCCATCCAGACTTAAAAGCATGAGCTTCTACTACTTGAGTTCAAGATATAACTCCCTTAGCTGGTAGCTATACAGTTATCCTCTAAAAATCCACCAGAGGAGGGCACAAAACACATGTTGGACAGTGAATTACAAAAGTGCCAAATATTATTATTAGACCTGCAATACTTTTCACAATGAACATCAGCAGGGGATAAACTGGGAGTTTAAGAATATTTGGAAAACAATTTTAGAATAACATTCAGTGCTGTGGTTTAAAAGAAAAAAAAACCTGTTAAAACTCATAACTTAGCAGTATTCAGTGTTTGGAAAAAAAAAAAAAACTTTTAGGAGCTATGGGATACAAGTTAAGAATGTTGAAACAGGAAGATGTTATGCTTAGTTACCACTTGGGCAAGGCGGCGTGCTATGTAATACTTGCAAGATTTCACTGTAATGTTTTACAATATATAGCAGCGCAATGCTGATTCCATTGATATTGTTGAACAATTCATGCTGATTTTATTTCAGCCCACATCTTAATAGTTTTGAATACTATAGATCACAATTTTCAGCTCAGTTGGTCTGAACATGCAGAGCTTTAAAACTGCTATGCTCTAAACTGTATATTAACTACAATTTTATAAACCTGCATGTCAGAGAACTGTGTGCCACTACTACTAGACAGTGGCACAAGGCAATTCAGTGTGAATCACAGAAATGTAGGACTGGAAGGGACATCAACAGGTCATCTAGTCAAACCCCTGCACTGAGGCAAGACTGAGTAATAACAACACTAGACCATCCTTGACAGGTGTTTGTCTAACCTCTTAAAAAACTCCAATGACTGCTATTCCATAACCTCTCTAGGTAATTTGTCCAGTGCTTAACTATCTTTACAGTTAGGAAGTTTTTCCTAATGTCTAACGTAAATCTCCCTTGCTACAATTTAAGCCCATTGCTGCTTTTTCCTGCATGTCCTGAGTGGGACGGGGGTGAGTCCAGGCAGTGGGATTGGGGGGAGGGAGGGCGAGGAAGTCAGTGGGTGTGTGGGGATGGACCAGGGGAAGCAGGGTGGAGGAACTGAGGGGGACAGGACTGGGACTGGGGGAGTTGAGGGGGCTGAGAGGGATGGGACAGGACTGGGATGGGGGGAGTAGGGTAGGGGCTGAGGGGAGCATGAATGGGACAGGGTAGAGAGCTGTGTAGAGTGGGGCAGGGCGGGGGAGACAATGGGGCTGGGCTGGGGAGGGTCGGGGGGTTGGGGAGAGGGACAGGATCTGGAGGGGATGAGACAGGGGAGCAGGACTGGAATGGGGGGAAGTTGAGGGGGTGGGACAGCCGGGGGAGTGATGGGGGTGGGATGACGGGAGAGGCTGAAGAAGAGATTTGGGGTAGGGCAGGGACTGAGGGCAGTGGGTTTGGGGTGGGAGGTACAGGGGGAACTGCGGGGGAGGCTGAGGGAACAGGGTCAGGGTGGGGGCTGAGGGCAGTGGATTGAGGTTGGGGGGCACAGGGGGGACTGCGGGGGAGGCTGAGGGAACAGGGTCAGGGTGGGGCCTGAGGGCAGTGGGCCTGAGGGGAGCCCCCCCAGAGGGACCTGCCAGGGGGCCAGGTGAGTCCAGCAGTGCTTACCTGGAGCGGCTCCCAGGAAGCATCCAGCAGGCAGGTCCCTCCCAGTCCCTCTGGCCCCTTCCTAGGGTCGGGTCGAGGGGAGGAGGGCAGGGGCGGGGGTGGGGGCGGCGGGGGGGGCTCTCTGCCCGGTGACCACTCCCTGCTGCCGGAGTCTACAGGCCCCGCACCGCTGCAGCACGCAGGGGAGCGAGACCTCCTCGCTGCCTCTCTGTGTGCCGGGGCAGGGGCAGGACTGTGCTGTGCTCTGCAGGCTCCTGCCGGCCAGGCGGGGGGCCCCGTGGGCTGGCACCGCCGCGCCGGGAGCTCACTGCGCGCTGCCCCAGGGCCCAGGGAGGGAAGGTGAGTGGCGCCGGCTTGCTGCGGTCCCCCTCATATAGGATGACCAGACGTCCTGACCAATGTACGGTCGGGATGTGGGACAAGTCCCCTAAAATCGGGACAAGTCCCTTAAAATCGGGACTGTCCCGATAATATCGGGACGTCTGGTCACCCTATCTGGAAACATCTGCTCCATGTGCTGCACCATTCAAAAAAAGCTGACAAAAAACGTTAGGAAGCATTAGGAAAGGGATAGATAATAAGTAAGGCTACAATTTTGTCATAGATATTTTTAGTAAAAGTCATGGACAGGTAACGGGCAATGAAAAAAATTCACAGAAGCAGTGACCTGTCTCTGACTTTTACTAAAACATCCCTGACAAAATGAGGAGGGAGGAGTGTCCAGCACCCTGCCCTGTGACTTCCGCAACTTCTGTGACATGCTCGTAGTCTTAATAATAAGACAGAAAATATCATAATGCCACTATATAAATCCATGGTACGCCTGCACCTTGAATACTGCATGCAGTCCTGGTCACCCCATCTCAAAAAAGATATGTTAGAATTGGAAAAAGTACAGGGAAAGGCAACAAAAATGATTGAGGAGAGATTAAAAAGACTGGGACTAGTCATTTTAGAAAAAAAATGACGGGCGGGGGGACTATGACAGAGGTCAATAAGCAGAGCCGTCCCTTGAGTACTGCGAATCGGGGCGACTGCTTCGGGCCCCGCGCTGTGGGGGCACTGCGGGCCGGTGCAATTGGCCGGCGCGGTCGGTCCCAGAAGTGACAAATTCGTCACTTCCGCCCCTGGCCTTTCTGTATGGTATGCTTTAGTCAGACAAAAGTTACTGGGCTTACTAAAGAGTAACGGTGAAATTCTGTGACCTGTTGTTATGTATGAGGTCAGACTACATGATGTAATGGCCCCTTCTGGCCTTAAACCATAAGAATCTATCTATATGGGGACATATTTCTGATAGTAGAGGGCTCTTTAATCTAGCAGATTAAGGCATCATAAAATCCAGTCGCTGAAATCTGAAGTGAAACAAACTGAGACTAGAAATAAAGAACAGATCTTTAACAATGAGGGGAATTAACCACTGGAACAGCATACTAATTCATGTGGTGAATTCTTTATCATTTGAAGTCTTTAAACCAAGACTGGTTACCTTTCTAGAAGACATGCTACAGTTAAAACAGAAGTTGTGGACTTGATGCAGAAATTATTATAGGTTTTTGACCTCTGTTTTCAAGGGAGCCAGAGTGGATGGTCATAATGGTCCCTCCTGGTTTAAAATCTGAGTCAAATGCATGCACAGTTGACCTTTCTCTGCTGTGAAACATCATATATACTTCCATTTCTAGTTTGTTGTTTAATGACAGTGTCATATACACTTTGAATAGTTGGAGTAATTAGTCTACATAATCCTGTCTTCAGTTTTTCATTAATATATTTGACATTTTCATAATGCTGTTCCTTCATGTTCCAAGGTAAATTAAAATCCCAAACAAAAACAACTTCCATCTATCCACCGCCACTTCCCCCAAAACTATAATATATAATATTAAGAGTATTCTATACTCAATTAAAAAAATCCGAGATGAAAGCATCTGACTAAACAAGTCTGGAAAAAGTAAGCTTTCAGTTCAGATCTAGCAGTTCCATGATTGCTCATGATGCTGTACAGGAGAGCCTTTATTGCTCATTGAAGAAGTACTGAATATATTTTGGAAAGGCATCCGGAATGAAGAGAACAATTTCATTAGCTTTTACCGTCTAAGTAAAAGCAGAGTCCTGTTTGTTAAGATGTATGTCAGGAAGTAGACAAATTACATTGCATATGTACTGATGTCTCATTAAAGTTATGAAAAATCCTCAGGAAAATCATAAAACAGACAATATTGGACTTGTATAAGAGCTGTGTATAAGTGGCACTGTAAGTGTGTAGGCTGAAGATGAATTTTGTTTAAACTTGAAAGCATAGCTGGTTGTAATGGGGATTTGATTTTGGATACAGTTATAGCTGGAGAGGTTCTTGGAATAACTTTGTATCAAAGGATTGCGACATGAATGGTGCAGTGAATTTCTGATGCACCTGAACATGCAATTACCATTAGTAAAATAATGTTGCAAAAGACCTGTTCCTGCTAGTTAATAGGAATTGCACTTGTAATATTGCAGGATGTTTGATCTATTCTCTGTGAACCAAACCACAAATTAAATTATTAATTAAAAATGGGATTAAAGAAAATATTGGAGAATTAAATCACTATATACACTGAGTGATGGGTGTTTTCTCAAATATAAAATTCCTCTAAACCAATTAATCTTTGGAAAACATTTTTCTTAATTGCTCTACAATGAGTAGAGATTCCTCTGTACAATTTCATAGAAGTATATTGATTAGTTAACGTGAAATTGTTATCTTGAACTGCATGGCATTGTTGTGATCTAGGAGTTTCTGAATTGGTCAAACAGGATGAGGATCAGTGTGCAGAGTGTAAAAGAACAAACAGTATTAATAATTAGCATTTTAAGAGCTCATTAATCTAATGTAGAAATACATTTTTATAAAAAGTTTAGGAATGGTTATTTAGTTTTAAATTTGAGTGTAAATTTACATATAATGCCAACACTTAGTCTTATAAAGTCCTGTAATACTCCAACACATTTTTATCATGGCATAAATGTATTCTCTTGCAAACTGATTGTGGGCAGCACATTAATACTGAACTGGTGTATCTAAGAAGCCTTTATTCATAAAATACTTTGACAGTGAATCAACATTGATCAGAAATTTTAAGTGAGAATGCTAGTTGCTGTTTACTTTATATTTTTTATGGAAGAATAAATCGGGTTTTGGAATTCCTGAGGCTACAATCTAAGCAATGTAATATTAACAAGAACAAAACATCAGTCTGCCATTTTGTAAATTATATAGAAATTCTCTGCTTCCCCCCTCCTTGGAAATTGTTCATTTACTCTCAGTCACTTTTTGGAGGTTCAATATATCTTTTAACTGAAATATTGCAGTTCAGTTGTACTGTTTTTAAAATGTCTGATTTCATAATAAATTATAAGGTCAATTTACTATCTACTTCTTCTTGCTTGGTTCTAGCTGGAAGGTCACAATGAGGCAGTAGTTCTGCAAGTGTTTGTGGGTAATGACTCTGGTCGAGTGAAGCCACATGGGTTCTACCAGGCCTGCAGAGTAACGGGGCGAAACACTACTCCCTGCAAAGAGGTGGACATAGAGGGTACTACGGTTATAGAGGTTGGCCTTGACCCTGGCAACAACATGACACTTGCGTAAGTAATTCTTTTTGGATTGCACTGTTTTTCTGGGATGAAACAGTAAGACGGGTTCTCAAATGGTTTCTCAAACCCCCTTAGGGGGTTGCAAGGTTATTACGCAGGGGTTGCGAGCTATCAGGCTCTAACCCCAAACCAAGCTTTGCCTCCAGCATTTATAATAGTGTTAAATATAAAAAAATTTGTTTTTGATGTATAAAGGAGATCGCACTCTGAGGCTTGCTGTGTGAAAGGGGTCACCAATACAAAAGTTTGAAAACCACTGCAGTAAGAGTTGCTTTTGCTTCAGGAATCAAGTTTGAAGGTGTAATTTGATGTTATCAGAGGGGTAGCCGTATTGGTCTGTATCCACAAAAACAACGAGGAGTCCGGTGGCACCTTAAAGACTAAGAGATTTATTTGGGCATAAATCTGAAGAAGTGGATTTTTTACCCACGAAAGCTTATGCCCAAATAAATCTGTTAGTCTTTAAGGTGCCACCGGACTCCTCATTATTTTTGTTAATTTGATGCTGTTATCTTACCGGGCAAAGAGGAATCTGTTTCTTATTCCTGATATTTCTTTATTACAACAGAGATTTTAAGAACAGGAAGTGAGTAGAGACAGTTGTCCCAATTTGTACTTAAGAAAACTTAAGGGTTGATTAAGAGGATCAGTTTCCAAATTGTTGTTGTCAATGCCACCTCCCCCTGCTTCTTTAAATGTATTGGAAATATCACTAGAATTTTTTTTTTTTTTAAAGTAGATCAGATTCATTACCAATACTGGCTTCTTTATTTTATCCCTTCTTATGCAACTGGCATTTTTTAATGACAGCCCCATGAGATAACACAAAATGCCATGCACACCTCTGAAGACATGGTCTGCAGCTGTATCCTTATCTGACTGGTTACTAAGAGCTGTGTGTATATATATGGGGCCTACAGTTACTGTCAATCTCTGTTCTTTTATTCCAAAATTTGGCTCATTACAAAGAAGATGATCAGCTGTTTTGTGATACTAGTTTTTCTTGGCCATTGTCCTTCTGTTTTCAATAAAGATTTTTAGGCAGGAAATGATTTTTCTGGTGTTATGTCTCATTCTGACTTTTTCTTCATATGATAGCTTGAGCATTTCTCAAACCACTTCACTGTCTATAAGACTATTCACTACAATTATTACTGTTGAGTGATTATCTCCTTGCAAAGACTCCATTCAGTAATCTGACTTTCTTTCTCTCCAGTAGAAGAGCAAGCTTTCAATGTTAAGGGAGTTGGTTTATTCCGCCCCAACACTCCCCACTTTTCAAAGCAATCTTAGTAATAGGTATGCTAAACTAAGTATTGTTTGGCCATAAGAGAAGCCTTCACATCCATGTACTTTGTCTGTAGAAGATATCTAACAATTGTATATGCATCTTAGACCATATATTCTCTTTGAGTAGTGTCCCTATGGGTTCTCCACTGTAGGTGTATTTGCGCCCCTGAACCTCTAGTCCGAGATTTTAGGTAGCAGTGGCTGTTCAGCCCATGTGTGCGTCCTCCCTCCCTTCCTCCCTTGTGGTCTGCCTCGAGGCTATCTAGTGCTGCGCGGGCGAACCGCCTTTGGCCTCAAATGGCATGAGCAGTAGTCTCTTCCTTCTTGATAGCATTTAGTATAAATAGTAGCTATGCTTGGAGTTTTTTGTTTCCTTTTAGTAGTTAGTTTCTGTTTTTCCATTCTAAGAAAAGAGAAATTTTTCTTTTAAATTTTTCCCGCGTTTTTTGTGGGCAATCACCTGCTTGGTTCCCCCACCTTCACAAGGTGCCTCTCCTGCAATGGGGCAATTCTAGTAACGGACGGGCATTCTCATTGTGTCTGTTGTCTTGGAGAGGCACTTATTCTGCAGAAGTTCACAGAGATGAGGTGACATCTCATAAGAACCAGGAGCTCAAGTTAAAACTTCTCTTCATGGAGGGTGCACTCCAACCACCAGCTGACCCCAGTCCTGACACCTCTCCAAGACAGAGATCATCCCCAGAACCTTGATCCTGCAGAGGGATAGAATTGCAAAAAAAAGTCGGCTGATTCTCCCCTGCAAAGCCGCTAGAAAACGGGCTCTGAGCCCTTAAACCTAGTTGTTGGCCAGCCAGAGGGGATCCCCAGTGTGTTCGCCTACCTCAGTCAATATCACTGACTCCCCGGTACTGCCTAAGGACCCCATGGGCAGTGGCTTGGAAGCAATGGCCCCGCCTCCCAGAGATAAAGACAGAAATTGTACCACCTCTAAAAGATAGGCACTGACAAAACCATCTTCGGCACTGAGTGTGTCAAAGCAACCCTTATTGGAGATTCCTCACATAAACAACAATCTGTACCGACAAGTCAGCACTGGCACTCCTTGATGGTACTGAGTGTATCAATGATACCTCAGGAGTTCCATTTCTTGGGGGACCTTGTGGTTGTGGAAGAACTGGAATCCCCACTACTTGGTACCAGGGTCCAAGTACCAAGCACATCTAGGTATCACCACAGGCACTGGGCCATTTGCTCTCAGAACCCCAGTCAGCACCACCCTTTTCCAGCAAGGAGTCGGGCAGTGAGCAGGATGATTATCTTTCTCTGGCCTCACAGCGTGGCCCACCATTACAACAGCGGGACTTCCCCAATTGCCAGGGTCGGCTCCAGGCACCAGCATAGCAAGCAGGTGCCTGGGGCAGCCAATGAAGAGGGGGGCGGCAAGTCCGGCCGTTCGGTGGCAATTCGGCGGCGGGGCCGTCACTCCCTCTCGGAGCGAAGGACCTGCCGCCGAATTGCCGCCGTAGAATGAAGCAGCGGCGGTAGAGCTGCTGCCGATCGCGATCACGGCTTCTCTCCCACCCCCCCTACCCCCGCGCTTTGGCCGGCAAAAACGCTAGAGCCAGCCCTGCCAATTGCACCCTTGTTCCAACCCTCAAGCCTGGTACTGTCTGCCATCTGTGGGGACTACCATGACCACCCATGCCCTCCTCCCCCTCAGTGCCTGTATTGGGATCCATGGGCAATGTACAGATCCCACACTTTACAAGCATTAGGTGTCTCTCAGAGAGAGTCCACCAGACATTTCCCCTATGGCTTCAATGTCCAGAGCCCCGGAACCTGAGAGAGAAACTTTTGAGGGGCAGGAAGCCAAGCTCAAAGCAAAGACTATCCCACCAGCAAACATCTCCTCCTCCTCCTACTCCTCCTCACCAAATAAGGCTGTGATGCCCCTTCCTCCAGTGCTGGCAGATGATTTAGACTCTTTCCGGACCTTACTAGCAGATGAGCTTCAAATTCCCTTACAGAAGGTGACAGACTCATATCACAAGCTGGTGAATATTCTCCACATTTCCTCCTCCTCCTCCAGAATTGCCCTCGCAATTAACGAGGTGCTTCTGGACCCTGCCAAATTAATCTGGCAGCCGCCAGCCGCCATTGCACTGACGTGTAAAAGAATCTATAAGAATTGTTACGTTCTCTCACCTACCCCCTCCCAAGGAGGCAGACCTCACTTCCTCTTTACTCACCCTCAACCTAACTCTATAGTAATGGATGTGGTTAACACACGGGGAAAGCAACATCATGCCAAGTCAACCCCATATGATAGAGATTGGAAGAGGCTAGACCTTTTGGGAGGAAGGCACACTCGTCAGCAACATTACAATTCAGGGTCTCAAACTACTAAGCTATAATGGCTAAGTTTAACTATGTAAATTATGGGTAACTCAATACGTTTATTGATCACTTGCCAGAGGAGCAAAAAGAACAATTTCAGGTCATTGTCAAAGAGGGGCAGTTAATAGCCAGAACAGCACTACAGATGGCACTGGATGCTGCAGACACAGTGACCCGCTCAGTCTCGATGGCAGCCGTAATGAGGCGGGCATCCTGGTTACACCTTTCGGGGTTGCCCAAGGAAGTGCAAATGACAGTCGAGGACCTGCTGTTTGAAGGTCCCAAACTCTTCGCTGGTAAGACTGACCCATGATTCCACACATTAAAGGATTCCAGAGCCACGCTATGCTCCCTGGGAATCTACACAGCTGGACAGATGAGAAAATAGGGCTCACAACCACCTCACAGATCCCAAACACCTCAGTTCCCACCGTCACAGTGGTATTACAAGCTGCAACATAAGAGATCCAGGATGCAAAAGTGGAAGCCATCAGCTTCCTGATCCTCTATCTCTCAACCCTTGTCCTCTTAAGCACCAGTTTTGATGCTTTGGTCAGGGCCCTGAACAACCATTCCTTGCGACAACGGCAATTGCTATCTATAGACCTACCACGTCCCTTTGGAAGTCACTTGACTCTTCCATAGGAGTTGGGAGAACATCACCTCGGACAAATGAGTCTTGGAGATTATTTTGAAGGGTTACACCATCCACTTCACATCCCTCCCCGACTCCCACCGTCTCTTCAGGGACCCTTCTCACGAGAGTCTACTCCATCAAGAAGTAGATCTGATATGCATTGGGGCCATAGAACCAGTCCCTACTCTCCTCACAGGCTAGGGATTTTACTCCCGATATTTCCTGATCCCCAAGGCAAAGGGAGACTGGAGACCCATACTAGGTCTAAGGGTGCTAAACAGATATGTGACGGTGCAAAAGTTCAAGATGGTCACACGAGCAGCCATTATTCCAACTCTGGAGCAAGGAGATTGGTTTTCGCCGTCGACCTACAAGATGCCCACTTCCACATTTCAATCTGACAGTCTCACAGGAAATTCCTTTAATTTACATTTGGGCGGAACCATTATCAGTACAGAGTGCTCCCATTTGGCCTCTTGTCCACACCCAGAATATTCTCCAAGGTTCTCTCCTTCGTAGAAGTGCACCTGCCAACATTGGGTGTTGTAATCTACCCATGCATGTAGGACTGCCTCAGGGCTTCTTCATTCGAAGACACCTTGCAGGCCACCCAGACGACTATGCACATATTTGCGCAACAGAGTCTACAGCTCAACACACAGAATTCAATCTTGACCCCAGTGCAGAGCCTGGAGTTTATTGGGGCCGAACTCAACGTAGCACAAGCAAGAGTTTTCCTCCCGCTTCACAGATTTACCACCCTCACGAGTCTCATAGAGCAGTCCAAGCCAGCCCACAAACATCAACCAGGAATTGCCTGCAGCTTCTTGGGCACATCGCAGCATGCACATTCATGACTCCACACTCCCTGTTGTTCATGAGGTGTCTGCAGATGTGGTTCAATCTGTCTACTCTCCGAACAAGGCCAGACTAAGCAAGCCACTATCAATGCCCTCCACTGTCAAACACTCCCATGACTGGTGGAAAGAACCATTCAATGTCCAAGCATCTCTGTTCATACAGCCTCCACCGACGCAAATTTGAGCAACAGACTCCTTTCTAATAAGCTGGGGAGCCCTCCTAAATGACCGCAAGATCTAAGGCAAGTGGTCTCCCATGGAAGCAGTTCTCCATATCAATCTTTTGAAATTAAGAGCCATCAGAAACACCTGTGCACCTTTTCTTCGATTCATCAGAAACACACAAAGGTAATGATGGACAATATAACCTGCATGTCAGAACTAAGATCTTTCATAACTACTACAGTCTCTTCCATGTAATGAAAAGTGAGGGGGTTATTCCATGTCTAAGGAACGCCTTTCTAAATAGCTGGTGAAGTGTCATGCAGAGTGCTGCTGGCCCACATCTGATATTGTGTAGGGCCCTTTTTACTAAGGGCACACATGCATCTACTACTTATTTATTTGTATTACTCTAGCAGCTAAGGGCCGTAGTCATGGACCAGGGCCCCTTTGTGTTAGGCACTGCACATTTGCTTGCACCAGTTTCCAGTAGCCATAAGTCAACCATGTGAGTATGTGAAGTTTCTTCGTGCTTTCAGCCAAGGCATTACTGTCTTGGTAAAGAAGCTTAGAGTGGAGATAGAATTTTGGTAAAGTAGCCCTTCATATCCCTAGTTTGCATTACTCCCTCAGAACTAGCTTTTCAGTCTCCAAGAGTGGGGGAATGGGGATCTGCAGAGGCAGATTGAGTGGCTGGCAGAGTTAATATGGAGTAAATTGAAGTTCTCTAGGTTTGCAGTCTTCATAGTTTCTCACTACTTTTTCCCTTGCTTCTTCATCTCCTGGACAAAGCAGGCAGGGATGAGAAGAGGGTAGGGTGATATAACTCACTTAGAGATGTGTTTTCAGTGCCCTGTCATGTGTTAAGGCACATGAACTGCTTTGGACTCTAACTGCATTTAAAAAATTCTGACTCTGTTGCACGGTAAACAAATCTGAATGGATTTATTGAGATGGTAAACCTACTGAACTCCAGGTTCTGGTAAGTTTTATAGTTGCAGTTTTGGAAGTCCTACTGGATTACTAACTCTAATGTTGTGTGTTGCTAGGGTTGATTGTGTAGGAATACTGAAGTTGAGAAATGCAGACGTTGAAGCTCGAATAGGGATTGCTGGTTCCAAGAAAAAAAGCACCCGTGCCAGATTGGTGTTTCGTGTAAACATCACTCGGAAAGATGGCTCAACTTTAACGCTCCAGACACCCTCCTCTCCAATTTTATGCAGTAAGTAGCAAAGTAAAAATTGGAATCGGAGGAAGCTGGGTTTTAATCTGATTTAAATCACTGACTCACTGTGTTGCCTCAGGGCAAGTCATCTATAAACCTCTTTGTGCTTCATTTAATCCAGCTATAATATTCTGTGTTAAACAAAACAAACAAAATCCACCAACACAAAAATCTTGTTAAACCTAGAGTTGAAATTTCCTTGGAACATTGTCAGGTTTTTTTTAATCCTTTTTAGGTCATAATTTCCTGATTTGTAATTAAGCCACATGCTGGTTTTGAAAGTTGAAACATTTTTGACCACATTGCCTTGAGCTGATCACAAAATGAAATAACCTTTTCTGCTACAGGCTGTTAACATCATTGTTATATTGTAAATGTAGTTGTCGCCGCCCAGCTTTCAGGAGTAGAAGTGGGTAAACAGCTTTGTAAAGTTATAGCAGTTCATCAGGTCAGAAGTTAGTTCAGTTCTGATTAAGACAATGGAAAATTAATTTTTTTTACCACTGAATGTTAGGATGTTCTGTTTGGCTTTGAAAACACGTGTGGGATGAAGATTTGTATTAAAGTGAACAGTATGGGAGACAAAACCATAGGTTGCAGCAGAAGGTTAGAGGCTCTTACCCCATATGGAGTCAGTCCCAGAGATGTCAGTACTAGAATGGAGGGATGTCTTTTATTCTCCGTTCCTTGTGCAACCTCTCCCTCCCGGGAGCCACCACCAGTGGGGGTAGCAAGAGGGTTGGGGGAGCTTCTTCCCTTCCTCCCAGCAGGAAAGGATCCTTGGGACCATGGAGAGTAAGAGCATCCATACGTTTTTGCATTTTTCTTTTTCTTTCATTCTCTCTCCACAACTTTTTATTGTGTTTGGAGGTCTGAGATCCTAAATACTTCAGGTCTCTTAAATGGGAAATAAACTGAATGTTGTATGAAAACAAAAGTTTGCCTTAACTGTACCAAATATAGAGGGAGAAGGGAGAAAGATTTGATTATGTTACATTAATGCCAATATATTAACTATTTAAAGACTACCACTACCTAGTTGTATGCAAATTTAGTTACATACATATAATGTAAATAACTTTTGTATACTTATCTGTAGTTTTATAAACAAGTGCATCAAAATAATGGATCAAATATGCCATGGAAAAAACAAACTCAATACAAAGAACATTTCCTTGTTTTTGGCATGAAGTCTGTAACCTTATTTCATTTTCCTGTTTTTCTCACCTTTCCCTTTAACAGAAGCATTACTATTCTTAACCTTTAGCCTACCAAGTAGCACTAATGAACATACAGGATGATAGTGGCATATCAATTATATTGAGTTACTTTTTGCTTATAAACCTATACTTCTGGTATGTTAACAATGTGACTTGTTTGCAATGTACCTTTTACTTCACTTGTATGTACTTTCATTTCTTAAGATAAAGCTTAAAAATGTTCTTGTTTAATTGTATAGGGCTGTGTAGCTGGAAGCTGCTGGTATATCCGTGAGAGTGCCAGCAGTGTCCTTGGTACTGTAGAATGCACGCAAGTAGGCACATTCACTACCCTGAGGAGTTCAGAATCCAAATAGTTTTGATGTATAATACGAAGCATAAATCAATTAAAACATTTCTAAACACTGTTTTTGCCTTGATTTAGTCAAAAGATATTTAATGATTACCTAGCAAACCAATGTAACCCTTGTAGAAAAGGTCCTTTTTAAAAGGTCAAAAGTAAAATGATTTGGAGTGGTCACAGTCTAGTTCCTTGTATATAATTAATATGTAGAAGACTAATATGAACCCTCAAAATAGGCCTCATTTGGCAACCTTATGCCACCAAGGTCTTAAACTGTGAGTAGAAAAGGTGGTAGGAAATCTATTGGGAAGTGGAATTTCATATAAATTATAAAAAATAGAGGTTTACAGTCAAAGTGCTATTTTAAAGTTTGCTATTGACACTTAGGATCCTAGAGAAGGGAAGGCATTGCTTTTATAAGCTGTTCTCCAAAATGTTAGTAAAATACTTTACAATAATTTATATTTATTTTCACTATTTTATCAGTTGACACTCCATTTTTTTATTTAATGAGGGTACAATCTTATCTGATGAGTTGTCTGAGAATCCTAGAAATAAATCACAGCAAGGACAAAATTTAATACGTACATTAATATATATTGCCATTGGCTTCTGATTCACAGAGAATTGAGGGCCTGTGTAATTGTAATTCATTGGTGAGTGTGTGTTTGAGTCCTCCTCTGTGCTGATTCACAGAGGATATGAATTGTTGCAGCCCTTGGCTACAGAACTTTAGCAGCTCACACTTTTAGCTCTGGAGGTCATCTGTTCAATCCCCAGTGTGTCAGCCAAGAGAGTAGCAATAATGTAATAAAAGTAAAGGTATTATGGGAATGGTTTTACTGAAATCTGTTATGGCTTCAGTTTCACAGAACTGAGTAAGCTTTGTCATAAAAAAACTTTTTGTGGACTTGAACATGCTATTTTGTGCTGTCTCTGAGTTGTGCCTGTAGGTGTTTAGATTTGCTTGTGGATCTGCTTGCATATGGAGAAGACACAAAGCAAAACAATATTGTTACTCCTCTGTAGTTGTTCAGGCAAAGCAAAAACTTTTTGCTGCTTCTAAACTAAAAATAGATGATCAGCTTCAGCAATAGTTTTGCTTTATGTCCAAATGAATAACATGCTTGTATATTAGTGGATCATTAGATAACTGTTACTACCTTAAAGGGACATTAACAACTTGAAAATAATATTTTTGTGTGGAAAAAGTTGTACTCACTTTACTGTAAGACTTAAGACTCCTATAGTTGACTAGAATAGTACAATTTTTTTCCAGTTTGTTTACTTTGTGCATTTGGAAGCACATTTTGTATAATCAGATGAAATGATTCCATATATGATCAGATAATTACTCAGTTTTTCTCTTGCTAAAGAGATGCTGATAAGTAGAGAAGCAGAAAGCTCTTTACAAAAGGTACTAATATTTGTCTGTTTTTAAATCAGACCATACTGGAATTTTAAACCGAAAGTGGAATTTAAAAAACTAGTCAATTAAAAATAAGTTGATGCTGTCTCTTTTACTGTAAAACTAATGGTTTGTGCTGGTTGCACTTATGAAACCTGAACTTAATTTCTGCAGCTAGTTCAGTTTGTGCCATTCCTTGCAATCTCCTTCACACAGAGGGCACCGAAAATGATTGGGGGCTGAGGCACATGACTTATGAGGAGAGGCTGAGGGAACTGGACTTATTTAGTCTCTGGAAGAGAAGAGTGAGGGGGGATTTGATAGCAGCCTTCAACTACCTGAAGGGGGGGTTCCAAAGAGGATGGAGCTAGGCTGTTCTCAGTGGTGGTAGATGACAGAACAAGGAGCAATGGTCTCAAGTTGCAGTGTCTAGTTTGGATATTAGGAAACACTATTTCACTAGGAGGGTGGTGAAGCACTGGAATGGGTTACCTAGGGAGGTGGTGGAATCTCCATCCTTAGAGGTTTTTAAAGCCCGGCTTGACAAAGCCCTGGCTGGGATGATTTAGTTGGTGTTGGTCCTGCTTTGAGCAGGGGGTTGGACTAGATGACCACCTGAGGTCTCTTCCATCCTTAATCGTCTATGATTTCCTCTTCATGAGAAAAGGGATGTGCATAATTTGTTAGTGATTTTGGGGTACATATCACCCAAATGGAGAATTTACAGGTCATAACTGTTTTACCATGTGAAATGAAATATTGGAAACAAATAGTTCCTAAGTTTCATGCTAACTTCTCTAATCTGTTGTGTAAGTACAGGCAGAGGTTTGGAATGATTTTGATCTTTGCTTGAAATTATGTAAAGGGAAATACCTTTTTGTCAAGCACTATTAGTGTTCCTTTCTATTTTAAACTGCTTGTCCTTCCAATTGTAGCTCAACCAGCTGGCGTGCCAGAGATCCTCAAGAAAAGTTTGCACAGCTGTTCAGTGAAGGGGGAAGAGGAAGTCTTTCTGATTGGCAAGAACTTTCTTAAGGGAACAAAAGTGATCTTCCAAGAGAATATTTCTGGTCAGTGTGAAAAATACAGGGGCTTGGGCTGAGGAAAGGAGGACATATTTGGGTTTAAAATCCTACTACTTGGTTTTGTTCCACTTCTTAAGAGCTAATGAAGCAGCAAATACTATAGCAACTCTATTGAGGACACCAAAATAATATTTTAGTTTTGTATAAATGTGCAATAAAAGTTACTTTTTTTTTTTTTTTTTTTTTACTTTAAATCAGATGAAAACTCTTGGAAAGCAGAAGCTGAAATAGACATGGAATTATTTCATCAGGTACTTACTCGAACATTGTATACAAATATCTGAAAATGTTCCCTGCATCATCACTCAAAATAAAAGTTTGATTCTTAGCTTTGTTCTATTGTCTTGGCCAGTAGAGACCAGGAAGGCTTGCTCTTCATACATAAAATGCAAAGAATATAATTAAGGAAATTGTATCTAGTATGATTTCACATACTATATACTGGAAGCATGATAGTTTTGTGGTAATTGTTAATGTTAAGAAAGATATTCTACTCTAAAGTTCCATTTTCAGTTAGCACTACAAGTAAAGAATAATACTTAGCTAACTTTGAGGGAAAAATAAAAAAAATTAACGAAAAACAATGTGTTTATCACATGCACAATCTGTAATTTTACATACTTATTTTACTTACTACTTGATTTTTTTGTCCATTCAGACTTCCAATCTTAATATTCCCTTAACATAGATTTTTGCACTTAATAGAGGGTAATAATTTCTTAACACAGAAAGCATCTGTCTGTCAAAACTGAGTATCGGGTTGTACTTTTGCCAACTCACAAGTACTAAGGCAGATAGTCAATTTTAAGATTGAAAAACAGCATAAAAAAAGGTACAGAAACATGTTTAACTTAGCTGCCCTCCTTAGTAAAGGAAAATACTAAGCCCCAGAGAGAGAGAGCATGAAGGCGAAGCTCTGTGATATAGAGAATCTCTTCTTTGGTGGGAGTCCCTCTCCACCCCAACTAGTGTGTTTATATTTAAAAAAAAAAAAGCTTGGGATTGTTGCTTTCAAGGATATTTCTACGAGGCATTCCATACCCCTTTCCCAAGGATGAGATTATCCTCAATTGGTTCCCTATCCTACTAGTCTTTTTAAAATCTATTTCTGTTTCTGTAAAACAGGACTACCTATGGCTCTAGGTATGTTCAGTTTTACAGTAAAGCATACAGCCCTACACACACCCTCAAATTAAAACTCTAGATTATATCTCTTCCACCAGAAGGACCTAGGAGAGGTAACTTTGTAATGTGATCCTGAAATTCATTGATTCTGGAATTAGCTGCTCTTGTTGGACTGCCAGAGTTGAGGACCTTTTGCTGAAGGTTCCCTGTTACCACTGCCCTCTAGATTAAATTTGCGGGCCGGCTGCTTGAGTGCTCTAGCTAACCAGAAGTACCGTGGCATTTCATAAGAAGATAAATGTTCTGAGGTAACAGGACCCAACCCATCTAGAATAAATGAAGAAGCTACTATACAAAAACCTAACTAAAGGCTCACTGAGGCAAAGCTAAGGGGTGATTTGCAGAAGGCCCCACTGTGTGATGTGTAAACTCACTTAGAATGCAGTGTTGTCTTATTCAGACTTGGCTGTAGGGGATTTCTAAACTGGGTTTTAGCTGGAAAGAATATTATTTATTATCCCTAGCAATCTAAAGAAATGTTATGGAATGATGTCTTTGACATCAGTTTGTTTAAAACTTCAAAAACAGAATTTAAAGTGCAGTTCTAGTCCGAAAATTGACAAGAAAAATAGCATTGTGAACTTGCAAGTTATTTCTCTTATTGAGTCCAGATTAGGCTACATTTGCAAGTAAAATTAAGTGGTTTTTTTCCCCCTTGGAGTTTGTGGCACTGACAATTAATCTAGGATCTTCCCTTATGGTGTGTTATAAGGAAAAATAAAGGTTCCATTCACAAAATTATGCCCTTAGTGACACCAAAGCAACCCCATTGTTAGTGGGTTTGCATAAATGTAACTTGGTTTTGTAATTGGGCACTTAGATACCACAATGATGGCTGTGTGGTATAAAACACTAAATAGAATGGGAACTTAGTAAACATGAAAATGTGTAATGACTCAAATTCTGCTCTTGCTGGCTGTGCAAGGTTAACAGAAATAACTTGCACGGCTCGTAGAACAGGTTGTCTGTGTTAACACACAAATAATAAGCAGAAAGTACAAGGAACCTATATGTGAGTAAAATGGTGCTACTTTGCTATACTCTCTTCTCAGAGTGGAACTTCACAGTTTTGCCAGTGAATGAGACTCCTTATGTAATAGTTGGTAAAAGGTTATAGTACATATAACATAGTTCAAAGGAAGGATCTAAAATTTTGCCCACGACTTTCACCTGGGGAGTTATTGTGTTATCAGTGGGGGGAAAGCATTGTATCTTCTCTATGCTCTTTGTGTCTGGCTGAATTTTTTCTAGTTTAGTTACACTTTCCCCAGTAATTGACTTAATCTTTGCATACAGTTAGGTGGCTTGTAGGTTGAATTAATATTGCAAACAGTGCTGACTGGAGCTGATCATTTTTTTTCTGTTGGTAAATTGCCCACAAACACAGTTTTTACCAATTTCTTATTTCTAATGGTTGGACAGATAGTTTGGGAACAAATGTTGGTCTGTGGATTGTTCATGATTGCTTCTGCTGAAAACAGTTTAAGAAGTGTTCCTGTCTTCAGCACTCAGATACCCAACTCCCAATGGGGTCCAAACCCCAAATAAATCCGTTTTACCCTGTATAAAGCTTATACAGGGTAAACTCATAAATTGTTCGCCCTCTATAACACTGATAGAGAGAGATTCACAGCTGTTCTCCCCCACCCCCAGTATTAATATATACTCTGGGTTAATTAATAAGTAAAAAGTGATTTTATTAAATACAAAAAGTAGGATTTAAGTGGTTCCAAGTAATTACAGAAAGAACAAAGTGAATTATCAAGCAAAATAAAATAAAACATGCAAGTCTAAGCCTAATACAGTAAGAAAGTGAGTATAGATAAAATTTCACCCTCAGAGATGTTTCAGTAAGCTTCTATCACAGACTGGATGCCTTCCTAGTCTGGGCCCAATCCTTTCCCCTGATACAGTCCTTGTTCCAGCTCAGGTGGTAGCTAGGGGATTTCTCATGACTGCAGCCCCCTTTGTTCTGTTCCACCCCCCTTATATATCTCTTGCACAAGGCAGGAAACCTTTGTCCCTCTCTGGGTTCCCACCCCTCCTTCTTATGGATACCAGTTCAGGTGACATGATCACATGTCATTGTGAGACCCCAAGCCTTCCTGACTCACAGGAAGGCTTACAAGTAAACAGAGCCATCTACAGTCAATTGTTCTGGTTAATGAAAGCCATCAAGATTCCAAACCACCATTAATGGCCCACACTTTGCATAATTACAGTAGGACCTCAGAGTTATATTTCATATTTCTAGTTTCAGATATAAGAATGATGCATTCATACAAATAGGATGAACACACTCAGTAGATTATAAGCTTTGTAGTGAAACCTTACAAGAGACTTTTTGCATGAAGCATATTCCAGTTACATTATATTCACACTCATTAACATATTTTCATAAAATCATATAGAGTGCAACGTCACAGGACGTTTACACATTTATTTGTTGTCTGTAATTGTTTGACTCTTTTGTGCGAATTAAAAGATCTTTTCCAAATGGCTGCAAAAGCACATCTGGTGTGAATACTCCAGCAAATATTTGTGTGACACTTCTGCTTTCTGTGAACTTTCTTGCAAATACTCATTCAAATGTTCTTTAGTAAAAAGAATTTAAAATACTAGGAAACTGAATTGGGAGGTTTTATTTACAAGGACTTTTTTGCTGCATTCACGTAATACGTTATCTTTAAAGGGTAGGCGATAGAAATGACTGAAACCTTGCATGCAAAAATTACCATAAAACTCTTGTAACGCTGCAGAATAAAAGGGACTAGAGGGAAGTACAAATGAATTCTGCAGCCCTTTGACTCTTCTGCCCCTTGCCTTGTCTTTCAAAGTGGATGTCCTTCTATCTTTTTCATATCTTCTGTGTTTACATAACTTGCCAGTACCTATGAAATGGTAAATATCTTGAATTCAGGAGATGTACTGAACTCTTGTACTCAGGTTCTCTTTGCCTGAGTTGCCAGAACCTGAACCTCTGCTCATATTGAGTACAGAGGCCCTGATTCAACAAAGTACTTAAATGTGTACTTAATTCTCTTTGACTTCAGTGGGATTTAAGCACAGGTTTTAAAGTTAAGCACATGCTTAAGTATTTTGCTGAATCAGGGCCGGAGTTCAAGGGTATGTGTATGTCTTTCCCACTCTTCCTCCCCGCCCGCCCCATTTACACTATATGTTACAAATAAGCACTGTAGGCAGAACATTCCAGTGTCCTTTTCAGCTTCACATGGTTGTCCATTTCTTTTAACAGAAGCACAGCTTCACCGCCTTCCCCCCTGCACTTCTTACAGGTTTTCTTTTAGAATAGAATATAGAAACATAGAATATCAGGGTTGGAAGGGACCTCAGGAGGTCATCTAGTCCACCCCCCTGCTCAAAGCAGGACCAATCCCCAGACAGATTTTTACCCCAGTTCCCTAAATGGCCCCCTCAAGGATTGAACTCACAACCCTGGGTTTAGCAGGCCAATGCTCAAACCACTGAGCTATCCCTCCCCCAAATTACTATAATGTATTTGCTAGTGTTTGTGCTAGTCCATTTTTTGCTTTGATTTGGCTTGCTTTGGATGGATAATAGTTACCTTTTAAATTGCAATTAAAATAATGAAGAAATCTTTCTAATATGAACTCTCTCTCCTTGCAATACAGAATCATCTTATTGTGAAGGTGCCACCATATCACGACCAGAAAATAACCTCATCTGTTTCTGTGGGGATATATGTGGTGACCAATGCTGGAAGATCTCATGATGTGCAGTCATTTACATACACTCCAGATACATGTACGTAAAGTGAAGAAATGAGGGGAGGGAATGGACAAAATTGCCTGCAAGATCTTTTCTGATTTTAATTTTTGAATATTGAAGCAGAGAGAAAGGGGCTAACAAGGGTAGCAGCTGTGTGAAGTTGGGTAATAGGCTTTTCAACAAATATACATGTTCAGTAATAATATACCATTACAATGACATTTCTTCTTTGATAAGTGGCACATATGGGTGCTTTAGCAGCCTTCTGAAATTTCAAGGCATTCTAGGAAGAATGTTTTGAGTCACTAACATGACAGTTCCTCTACTGGCCAAAACACTTTGAAAGGCTCCTGGTTCCTTCCCTCAGCTAAGGACTCTTCTGTTCCCCAGACCCTAATATAGGGAGGGACAGTAACAGTCATGATTGCAATGAAGATGATGGTGTGTGCTGTCGAGTACTGAGAGAGCCACCCTTAGGGATGTCATGAAGGCAAATAGCTTTAGGGCTCAGCTGTCTACACCCTGGATCTTGAGTCCTAAAATTCATTTCTGAACAGGAGGCTAAGCACAGAATGAAGTCAAATAGCAATTGCAATAGTTGTGGTGAAAAGGCTTGCAAAGGATGAGGAGACCCTACACATGGCAGACAGGTAACCATAGAGGGAAAGGGACTTGAGGAAGAATTAGGGAGCAAATGTTTCCTCACTACTCAAAAATAAATAAAATCGAAGGCTTTTGTTTTCTCGTAGACTGTGCAATATTTAACCGACTGTTCAGTCTCAGTAAACTTTGATCATTGCAGGTTATCAAAATTTCTTTAGTTACTTGTTATATTGGCATCAGAAATGTGAATATTCTAGGAGCTCCTCTTGTTAGCAAAATCTGCTCTGTCAAGTAATGAGGTCTGAAGGGTTAACTTCCATCCTTGTTATGGCATGTAGCGAGGGAATCCCAGCCAGATACAGGCTGCTGCTTTCACATAGTAGTATCAATTTCAAGTTTATATAAGTTCAAAAAAGGAAGAACCCAAGCTGCAGGGCAAGTGAAGGTACAGGTGTTTGCAGTGGAAGATATAGCAAAATAAATAGCACCGAACATTCCGTGTAGAAAGACCGAAGGGTGCAAATCATACACATATTTCTGTTTTTGATGCCACAATCTCTAATACAGTACCCAGCTTGCTTGTTCAATTTAGAAATGAAAATTAAACTTTAGAAGTACACTGCTAATTCTTTTTATTTTTAACTTTGAAAACTATTGACTATCTTAGGCTGGGAATAAGATGTGAATTTATTTTACATAACTGATGTCCCATAATTCACTAATATGACCTATACATTGTGAGGCTCTTACACTGCAGAAATAAGATATGCAACTTAATGATACTCATAGGGGATGTGATTTTATTTACTTCTGTTTATGCGGGGAGGTCAAGCTATCATGCAAGGGGATCTCCTATGTAATGGCAAAAAGGGCAATGAAAAGTTCTGCATAGCTACAGTTGAACACCTAGAGCAGAAGCATAGTCAGCATAAAACAAAGGATGAATGTAAGAGTCGTGCAAGCTCTGTTAGCGCCACTGTACGAGCCTGTGACTGTAAGGAAGTACCTCTAGAGAGGTATAGTAACAATTTCTCTTATTCCCAGACTTACATGTATTGGATCTCATTTTCAGTGAGGCTTCAACTGCACTTCCCACATGTTGCATGCACTCATTAGTGCAGTAATAACTGCATGCAGGTGATAGAATTTTAATGTGCAAATCCTATTTGGACAGATTTTGCAATGGACAGAAAATTGCCATCATAACACAACAGGGTTCACACAGGTGTGTGCACAGAAAATTGTGCTTACATTGGGAGTGAATATGAGGCTCATTGGTAATTCCCACGCTGGTAACATAGTCTTTAGACACAAAATTCCTCTGAAATGCTAGTTAATGATTATTTTAACTAGTAAACCTACAGCTCTTCACTTTAGTGCTATATATATATTTGATCAGCTGTGTCAGTCTCATCTTCTGTTTTCTGTCGATCAGGGTGAGGACAAGGAAAGATGTAATAGATTCAACAACGTCATCACTAGAGATCTACTCTTACCTTGCTACATAGGACTTTTGTGTGTTATTCTCCATGCTTCAAAATGAGAATATAATAAGAACCTGATGTCTTGCTGTCCTATGTCTCTCATTGCTATTTCTGCTGAGCAAAGAAATTCAAGGAGAACTCTCATGAATATGGTCTATGTGAAACATTAAGATTAGAGAAATGTTGAGAGCGGCAGCTAGATATTGGAGTTATACATTAATTACAAATGCCTGAGAGACTATATACTGTAAACCTGTTAAAAAGACATAAAAGCTTTGCTATGATGAAAACCTTCAGTGCAGCTATTTGTAGTCCATAGGCTGAGATACTCTTTTTTTGTTGTTGTTTTTTTTAAACTCAGGGGAGTTGGACACCTGACTCCCTTAGGCTCCTTTGAAAATCCCAATGCATGGTCTACTTGTTACTTGTACACAACATGGCTGTCAGTAGAATGGATAGATAGCTTTACATCATCTGATTGTGAGAGAAGAGAGCTAGAAATTTATTCCCTATATTGAATGTCTAAAGTAATTTTGGTAAAATATTAATGATCACACAAAGTTTATAATGAGCTCGTGGGGTACAGCCTAGTGTTCAGGTCTTTGGCCCAGTGACCCAAAGGGAGTCTTCTGTTTGGAGATGTTGCCTTCAGAGAATATCTGTATTCAGCTCCACAAAAGCTGTATTTCATATGTGTGTTGTAAAATGTGTTTACCAATATCATACTAGTATTCATGGTACACCATCTCTTTTTATTATGGGGGAAGAGGGTTCCAGGAGCATTTGCATGACTCAAAGACTTTTTTCCCTTATTTTTCACTTTTACTTATTTGGTATCTGTATTAGAAGATGTAATCTTGTCCGGAAATGTAAGTGAACATTTTCCTCCTGAATTTATCCTGATTGTTTTCTGCCTCATGTGATAGTAGAAGTGAATTACTGAATGATTGTTAAACTGATGTATTTTATGAGGACCAATTTGACCTGGAAATATGTAACTAATGTGTCTTGTGTATTTTGTATGGGTTCTTTTTTGAGTGCCTGTACACATAGAATCGTAGGACTGTCTCCTGCACTTGCGGCAGGACTGAGTATTGTCTAGACTAGGGGTGGGCAAACTATGGGCCAGATCCGGCCCCTCAGGGCTTTGGATCCAGCCTGCTGAATTGCCCCCCGTGGCGCTGTGGGCCCCGCACCGCTCTCGGAAGTGGCCGGCACCACTTGTCATTAAGCTGGTGGAAAGACTCTCAAAGTTTGCAAGTGTCCTCTCCACAATTGCCATCAAAGACATTGGTGACAGATGCCTTCACATTGGGGTGGGAAGTCCACTTGGACAATCCTCAGACATGGGGCATATGGACTCTTCAGGAAGCCTGGCTTCACATAAATACCTTGTAGCTAAGGGCCATTAATCGGGCCTGCACGATTTTCCTCTGAGTTCTAAAAGGTTGAATAAGTCAATTCCTGACAGACAACACTTCAATAATGTTTTATATAAACAAACAAGGGGGAGCAGATTCTTTGTCATGAATGTGTATGCCTACGGAATTTCTATATGAGTCTGACAGAAATACTTACCAGGATTACAGAATGTGCTGGCAGATCTCAGCAGACTATTTGCAAGTGGCCACAAATGGTCAATGAAGGCCACTCAAGTGGGGTCATCCAGTCATAGACCTCTTTGCCACCAAAGAAAACAAAAGTGTCAAAAGCTCTGCTCCAGAGGAGGACCAAGTCTGGCATCCCTGTCTGATGCATTTCTGATCCCCTGATCCCCAGGACTGATGTACACTTACCTTCCAATTCTATTGATCCCAAGAGTTTTCATGAAGCTCAGGCAGGATTCAGCCAGAATAGTCATGGTAGTTCAGGCATGGCTGAGGCAATTCTGGTTCTCAAACCAGAAGAATATCTCCATCCAACCTCCAGTGCAATTGCCTCCCCAGCCAGATGTGATATCTCAGAGATGGACAGATCCTAGTATGCATCTCAACTTTCTGATCATCAGTTCATGTGTATTTCACATTTTTCACACCATACAGTTGCAACATTTTTTTTAAAAGCCTTCTGAGGGTATGTCAGAGTGCCATTGACCCTTTAAGTGAGAGCAGGGCCAGTGCACTTGTGACTGGTCCACTAACCTCAGCTGACCTTTAAAAGAGGGCACCTGGTCTTTGAGAGAGAGAGATCTGGTGAGGGGGAGTGTGAAGCACAATCAGGATAGGGGTAGAGAAGAACTAGAGAGACATATAGGGTAGCTACGTGGTGTTAAATGCATATGTTTACCAAGCATAACTACACAGTGGAAGCGTCAAAATCTGATGCTTATTTTGGTAGGGCTTTCTTGGAATAATTTTTTTAGGTAGATTGCTGGCACCCACCTCCTGTCATCTAGGTCATTGATTGAGTTTCCAAAGCACTCGAAGAAAAAACAATTATTTACTTATAGTAGCTTTGGCTCTTTGAGATGTGTTGTCCATATCTATTCCACAACCTGCCCTCTTTCCGTGCTACCAAGGAGACGGAAAAGATATAGGTTCTATATTGGTGAAGAAATGGAGAGGTGGTTGGGGTGGCCTGCCCTTTATGCCCTCCATTAGAGGCAGTAAGAAACTCAGGGTGCCAATATGGCCCGCAATGGACATTAATGGCCAAAAGAATCTGAACTCAAGTCCATTGGGCACATGCACACCAAAAGTGGAATATATATGGGTAAAACCTCTTGAAGACCCACAGTTACTGTAAGGTAAGTAGCCATTTCTTGTGAGAATGCTTTCAACATACTTGAGATTCAGCAATGTCTTTTGTCTCAACAGCTGGTACTCTGAATGTTAATGTGAAGAAAGAAATCTCCAGCCCAGCACAGCCTTGTTCTTTTGAAGAGGCTATAAAAGGTACTAAATTGATTCTTATCAATGTTAATGAGTGAGCTGTAACTTCCTCCATCATTCCTGTCCAGATTGTACACTGAAGGAGCTAGGGGTCCCATAGAAATAGTTTGTGATCATATCATTAGATTCTATGCATATAACTTTTCTTTTTCTTTTCTGACTTTGAAGACTTCACCTTGCAACTACAGTGTTTTTATATATATAAATAAACATGGATTAGTATAGAGCAAAAACCATTCAGAAGTTTTAAAAAATCCATCTGGACTCTTCCTGTATACTGCCCTATGTTCCACTCTTTCTTTCATCCTCATCCCTTGGAAGCATATTAGAGAAAATGAAGTTTCTGTCACTTACACACTTAACATGGGAATTATTACAAGGAATTTAGAAAATATAAGAGAATTAATTTATGCAAGATAAAATTTAAAAGACTAAGAAGAACTAAGTTTAGCATCAACCCCCTCTTAACATTCTAGCTTTGGATATTACCTTAAGAGGGGTTGAAGTTACATTGTGACCGTATTGTAAGTAGAGTGGGGGCTGTTCTGTAGCTGCCTAGTAGAGCTTTTATATCTGGTTTCACTGGGGAAGTTGAGAATACTTACTACACCTCTACCTCGATATAACGCTGTCCTCGGGAGCCAAAAAATCTTACCGTGTTATAGGTGAAACTGCGTTATATTGAACTTGCTTTGATCCACCGGAGTGCGCAGCCCTGGCCCCTTCTCTTCACCTCCCCCTCCCCCGGAGCACTGCTTTACCGCGTTATATCCGAATTTGTGTTCTATTGGGTCGCGTTATATCGAGGTAGAGGTGTATTTCTAATATTCTTCACTCATTCCCTCCAGTGTCTGTTGTGTGATTAATGCTGCTTAATCAGGACATTTGCATCACTTGGCTCATGAGATACAAGTGCAAAATTATCCGGTTTTGAAGTGGGAGGTGTATTTAAATTGTATGTATTGGAACATAGTAAAGGAGGGGGACATTTCTATTCATTTGTTAAAACTAGTGTGCCACGGTTAATGGAAATTTCCGTAACCTGCTCTGTTGAAGACACTTTGAAAGGAGAGCAGATTAAACAATGTGATCACAAGTTTGATAGGAATCCATAGCTCCAGGTTAAAATCACAAAGCTGATATTTAAAGTTAATAGTTTTACATTTGGACCTTGGCAGTTGATGTGACTAGAAACCAAATGCACTTTTTTGACCAATCAGCAAGGACAGAACAATATGTAATGAGGTTTAACCTTGCAGGGAAAATGTAGGGAAAGACTTTGAAGAACCTTTATGACAAACAGGATCTGGTTGAAAATTTGAAAGTGGAAAGCAGCTTGGCTGAAAATGATCATGAAATGGTAGAGTTCATGATTCCAAGGAATAGTAGGAAGGAAAACAGAATACAGACAGTGGACTTAGAGAAGGCAAACTTTAGCAAACTCAGAGCACTGGTAGGTAAGATCCCATGAGAAGCAATTCTAAGGGGAAAAAAGAGTTCAGGAGAGTTGGCAGTTTTTAAAAAAGACACTATTAAGGGCACAAGAGCAAACTATCGCACTGCGTCGGAGAGATAAGAATTATGGCAAGAGACCACCCTGGCTTAACCAGGAGATCATCAACAACACTGAAACTCAGAGTCATACAAAAAGTGGAAACTAGGTCAAATTGGGAAGGATGAATACAAAAAAGCAACACAAGCATGCAGTAACAAAATTAGAAAGGTCAAGGCAAAAATTAGATTAAAATAGTTAGGAACCTAAAGAGTACTAAGAAAATATTTCACAAATATATGAGAAGCAAGAGGAAGACCAAGGACACGGTGGGCCCATTACTCAGTGAGGAGAGAAAGACAATAACAGAAAACACAGCAATGGCCGAAGTGTTAAATGCTTTTTTGGTTTCAGTTTTTGCCAAAAAAGTTAGCAATGATAGGATGACTAACATAGTGAACATCAGTGTAACTGGGATAGGGCCTCAGGTTAAAATTGGAACAGAACGAATTAAGAATTATTTAGGGCAGTCTACACTATTGCTTAAAAAGCCACCCCTCTGAGCAATGCGAATTACAGAGACCTAAACGCTGTCCACACTGGCGCTATGTCGCCGGAAGCCACTCTTCCGCTGACATAGCTTCTGACTCTCATGGAGGTAGAGTAATTATACCAACGGGAGAGTGCTCTCCCATCCACATAGTGTCTTCACTAGACCTGCTGCAGTTGTGCCAATGTAGCACTTCTCGTATAGACCTGCCCTTAGATAAGTTAAGTGTCTTCAAGTTGACATGGCCTGATTAAATATATCCTAGAATACTTAAGGAACTGGTCGAAGAGATCTCGGAGCCATTAGTGATTATTTTTGAGAATGCCTGGAGGACAGGAGAGATCCCAGCAGACTGGAAAAGAGACAAATATTGTATATATCTATAAAAAGGGGAATAAGGACAACCCAGGAGATTATAGACCAGGCAGCTTAAATTCAGTACACGGAAAGATAATGTAGCAGATAATCAAACAATCTTTTTATAAGCACCTAGAAGAAAATAAGGTAGTAAGTAACAGTCAACATGGATTTGTCAAGAACAAATCATGTCAAACCAACCTAATATCCTTCTTTGACAGGGTAACAAGCTTTGTTGTTGAGGGGGAAGTAGTAGATGTCCTATCTTAACTTTAGTGAGGCTTTTGTTACTGTCTTACCTTCTCATAAACAATGTAGAGAAATGCAGCCTTGATGAACCTACTCTAAGATGAGCGCACAACTGGTTGGAAAAGCGTAGAAGTGGGCTGTAGCCCACGAAAGCTTATGCTCTAATAAATTTGTTAGTCTCTAAGGTGCCACAAGTACTCCTGTACTCTGAGAGTAGTTGTCAGTGGTTCACTATCAAACTAGAAGGGCATAGTGAGTGGGGTCCTGCAGGGCTCTGTCATGGGTCTGGTGCTATTCGGTATCTTCATAATGATTTGGATAATGACACAGATAAAGTTCACTGGTGATACCAAGCTGGGAGGGTTGCAAGTGCTTTGAAGGACTGGAGTAGAATTCAAAATGAACTTGACAAACTGGAGAAATGATCTGAATTAGGATGAAATTCAATAACAAATGCAGAGTACTTAGGAAGGAATAATCAGTTGCACAAATGGGAAATGCCTACTTAGGAAGGAGGACTACAGAAAAGGATCCGGGGGTTACTGTTGATCATAAACTAAATATGAGTCAACAATGTAATGCTGTTGCCAAAAAAAAAAAAAAGCAAACATTATTCTAGGATGTATTAGCAGCAGTGGTGTAAGCAAGACACAAAGTAATTCTTCTGCTCTACTCAGCACTGATAAGGCTTCAACTGGAGAACTGTGTCCAGTTCTGGACAACACACTTCAGGAAAGATGTGGACAGATTGGAGAAAGTCCAGAGGAGAGCAACAAAAATGACTAAAGGTCTAGAAAACATGACCTACAAGGAAAGATTGAAAAAATTGGGTTTGTTTAGTCTGGAGAAGAGAAGACTGAGTGGGGGCATGATGATAGTTTTCAAGTATGTAAAAGGTTGTTATAAAGAGAAGGGTGATAAATTGTTCTCCTTAACCACTGAGGACAGGACAAGAAATAATGGTCTTAAATTGCAGCAAGGGAGATTTAGGTTAGACACTAGGAAATACTTCCTAACTAGGGAGGTTGGGAAATCACTGTCATTAGAAGTTTTTAAGAGCAGGTTGGACAAACACCTATTAGGAATGGTCTAGAAAATACTTAGTCATGCCTCAGTGCCGGCGACTGGACTAGATGATCTACTGAGGTCCCTTCCAGTCCTACGTTTCTATGATTCCATGGTTTTTTTCCTTCTTTCTCCACAAGAAAGAGAGGAGCCAAAAAAAAAAAAAATCTAATTAATCACCTACATCTAAGTCCCCTCTAAGCTGTGTGGTTGCGCAGCAACCTATTAAGCGCTGCACACGCGCTCAGGGCTGCGACAGGGGGAGATGCCTCTCTCCCAGCCCTGGATCTGCTGTGGCAGGGAGAGGCGCCTCTCTCTGCCAGCCCCAGCCCAGTCCCGGAACTGCTGTAGCCAGGGGGAGAGGCACCCTGGCCCCAACCCAGCCCCAGACTTGCTGTAGCCGGGGGGAGAGGCACCCTGGCCCCAACCCAGCCCAGCCCCAGATTTGCTGTAGCCGGGGGGAGAGGTGCCCGCCCCAACTCAGCCCCGGCCCAGACCTGCCACAACCGGGGGGAGAGGCACCCCAGCCCTGGCCCAGACCTGCCGCAATCGAGGGGAGAGGTGCCCCTCCCTGGGTCCCAACCCAGCCCAGCCCCAGACGTGTCGCGACTGAGGGGAGAGGCACCCCTTCCCCAGCCACAACCAAGCCCCGGACCTGCAGTGGCCAGAGGGAGAGGCGCCCCAGCTGCAGCCAGGGGAGAGGCGCCTATTCCACAGCCACAGCCCCGGAGCTGCCGTGGTGGGGAGAGGCGCCTCTCCCCCCCAAGCCCAGGTGCTGCTGTGGGGAGAGAGAGCTAGGGGTAGTCCTCTCTCCCCGCTGTAACCCCGGGGCAGCCTGCACCCCCTGGCCCCACCCCAGAGCCCGCACCCCCAGCCGGAGTCCTGACACCCCCACACCCTAACCCTCTGCCCCAGCCCTGAGCCCCCTCCCACACTCCAAACCCTTGGCCCCACCCCCGCCACATGAATTTTGTTATGTGCACTAATATGGAGGTGATGTGTCACACATCATCTTCATATTGGTGCACATAAAATTCATTCCGCATATGCGTAGGAGAAATTGTAGGGAACACTGACCTACAGCTCCCCAAAAATGGAATGCCACATGGGATGAGCAGTTAACCAAAAGCTTAATACTTGTTCTAGGTCCTTTCTGAAAATGACAAGTAAAAAGGTCCCTCCCTTGGGGGGCGGGAGGGAGTAGAGGGGGATTAGTCCATTGGGTCTGATGTGAACTGGGATCAGTTTCTGTTGCAAAACTACTTCATAAGCTGGGCCATCCCTAAATAACACACAGCTGTCTAAGGCATGAGAAGTAAACAGAAAAATCCAACCCCCCCCCACCCCAAAGTTCACCTCTCCAGGGGCTCTACAAAAGCACTTGACTCACTTGCCCAGGTCTTTCCTATCAGCAATCAAATTTCCTCTGTTTGGCTGTCTCAGGCCCTAGCTATTCAGGTTCTTCCAGCCCTGAGGAAGGGATGCATTTTCTGTAGTTTGAGTAGCCCTGGATTGAAGCTACTTTTTCCTTTGAGTCCTTACTGAATTTAGTTGATAGCTTAAGCAGTTGTAGTTTGGCACTACCCCCAACGTAGTCTATTAAATCCTTTCTGGGGTTATTGGTTTATAGACACTAAAATCCACTTCCAACTCAGGATTATTCTCTGGAGTGCAGAGCTGTTGTCTGCATCTAGGTACATTCAGACTGGATCACCCCAGAATGCATTGCACATCAGTTACAGGGAATGGTACAAATGACTTGAAGAAATGGTTGTCGAATTGTTTGTGTAGATGGGGTGCTGTCATTGTCACCCTACATTGAGAAGGGTGATGACATAGTGGAAAAAACACCTGCACCCAGTTTAAACTAACACTTCCACCATTGCGATACGAACAATGCAAAAAGTCCTAGTACGGACATATTCATTATGGCTACATGCGCAAGCTTGGTACCGTAGATGGGATGGGGAAACTTTTGTTTTAGGGCAGGAAGGGGCAAAGGCTCTGCATAGGATTGCTGTACACAGATTATATAACTTCAATGTGTATTTATATTATAAAAAGTAACAACATCATACTTTCTTCTACTGAGGTTGTTAATGATTTAACAGAGGAAGAATGTTTAACCCACTACTTATGCAAAGTATCTTTATTGAGCTCTCAATGCAAAGGACCTTAGAGAAAAACTCTCTCATAAATCCAAATGCCCATTAATGTCTTGAATGTGTCAATTCACTGAGCCCATGATTCCATTCCTGTTTTTATTTATACCCTTCTCTCTCCCCTTTGTTATGTGTCCTGGCTATTTAAATCCTCTTACTTGCTACTAATCTTTGCAGTTATTGTTCTCTGTAAGTGGCATCCCTGCCAAATGGAGTGGGACAAATCCACTGAGCTTTACACATACTGTTACATAACTAGCTGCCAGGCTTTGCCATGCTCATCACTGAAGGCTTTACTATTTCTCACGGATATTTATGCACATTACTCATGGGATTCTTTCCATTCCAAAGTTAACCTTTCCATTTATTGAAAAAGAAAAACCACATCAAATCCACAGTTCTAACGTTGTGAAAGAATGCTGGAGTTCTGGCCCATGTCAGTGCTGTGCAGAAGACCAGCTAACTAGAGTTTAATCTCAGGGCACCCTTTAAAACTTGGAAAGGGTGTTCATGTGTGTGGACCCACAAGGTTTGGGACTCTGGCTAAAGAACTGCTCTATATCTGACATTGCCTCTATTATACTACATTTATTCTGAAATTGTTGGTGATGGTGTCAGTCTCCAGATACTGTGCTGACTGTGCTACATAACTACCTAAATAGTGCAGTATTGGTTGAGAAAGTACAAATTTAAAGAAATACTGGAGCTAAGCATAAAGAAATATTGTGATATTTTACTACTTTTTCAAAGTGCTCCCAATTTCTTCTGTTGGGTTTCATTCTCCCAGCCAAATTTTGTTGAAAAGTTTAAGAAATATACCTTTGATTGTGAACGAACACACCATTGTTTGTGTTTAACCCATATATCATTGGGATTTAGAATTAGCTTTGTACTAACATGGTTGTTTATCTGCCACTTCTTCAAAAATGCATTAAGAACTTTTCATTGTTCCTGAGAAGCACAATGAGACTAAAGTTAAAAGATAACACAGTTTCTAAATCCTGCCTTTAGAGCATAAAGAAATTCTGATAACAAATAGCATTTAGCATTTAAAGATAACTATCTATATATCAAATTGGCCAAAACACATAGCTATTCTAGAATGGAAATAATGTTTTGAAACTCTTGTCTCACTTAAACCGTATTCCCTGCTAACTGGCCAATATGCAAATCCTGTGGTTTAAGTTTTCGGAGACATTCCAAAACTGAGCGGATGGAAAGAGGAGGAGAGCCTGTTTGGCTATTTATACACTATGTTCAACTAATGGCTGAGGATTTATTATTCAAGATACAAAATGTTCTTTTGGGAGAGAACCTCTGATCTCTTGCAGAGTAAGTGTACTAGGAACATGGAGTAGGACATGAAAGCATTGTCCAGGGCACTTTGCAGAAGGCTGTTCATAGTCAGTATCATGTTATGCTGTGTGTATATTACAAATAGGAAAATTGTTTCATAGCCTTGATTTTGGGTCTGGGATGATAAGAAATGCAAAAGATAACAGCCCTTTGATAAAAAGATTAGCACTTCGTTGAATTCAGGCTTCATATTTTACTTCTTGGTCTGAGACTTGCAGTTTCAGCAAACTTTTGAAATTAAGTAATTCCCTTTTATTCACATCCAAAACATCAGTTGGTGTCAGGCACAATTTGCAATTAGATTAGAAAGGATTTAGGATTGAAAAAAATTAATTCCTCAAGAAGCCTGCCCTCCAAGTTTAGAAACATTTAGAGGACAAAGTTAGATCTTACTTACATACTGCATGATAAAGCTGACATACAGATCAGGTCAAGATTTTTGTTTTACAGTGTTTCGCCCCAATGAAGACTTAACCAAACTGCTTTGTGAACTTGCCATTGTGCAAACATATCCTGAAACCGGATTGTTTCATATTGCGATCTCAAATGCAATATAGTTAAGTTATTTCAATCTGGAAAATCATTTCTTGACCCTAGAAGTTTGTAATTTAGACAATTTAAGTATGGGTATGCTGGTCTAGAAATGTACTCTTGCGTGAAATGCAAAAGTATAGCATTGCTGTTTGTTTAAAATCCTGTTTATCTGACACTACAGTTGTTTGATTTATGGGGTTTAATGTGTATTCCAAGATTGTTTCAAGGTTTCTGATTTTTATAGTGATCTCTCTCCTTTTAGCATGCCATCTCTTGTGAGGAGGAAAGTTTATGGCATCCCAGCAAAACTGCACTGGAAAAGCGCCACCATCTCCCTAGTAGTCTGCCACTAAGGAGTCAATACATTGAGCCATGATTTTTAAAGGCTATAATGCAGGATAACATTTTATCAACTCTTTGTGTTTTGCAGCAGTGGCAGCCACTGGCTGTAACCTGGATAAAGTAAATATTCTTCCTAGTGCCTTGATAACTCCACTTATGCCGACCAGTGTGATTAAGAATGAAGATGTGGCTCCAATGGAAGTTACAGCCGAAAAAAGATCTCCCACTATCTTCAAGGTAAGCTAAATTGTGAGCCCACTATGCTGATTATCCAAGCTTTGGGCATGACAGCATGTCCGACTATTTCATGGTAGTGTGTAGCAGAGGAGAGAAATAGGAGAGTGGTGAAAACTTCATAGCCCAAATCCAGTCAAACCTGTAATCCAGACATGCACATAAAGCAGTGAGTGATTCCCTTAAAAGTCATCAACAGCACTCTGACTCCTGCACTTGTCCTCAATGAAACAGACTGTGGAGCAGCACAGGTGTACAAGTTCTATTAGTAGCTTGCTGGCCCAAAGTCTCTGTTCTCCTGGTGCACTGTGTTCAGCCATAAAATCAAACACAACCTCCAGAAAGCTACTAATAGTGACCTGCCCTGAGCAGCAGCCTTTTCTGTTGACTTAGATTCATAGATTCTAGGACTGGAAGGGACCTCGAGAGGTCATCGAGTCCAGTCCCCTGCCCTCATGGCTTGGGAGAATGAGGAGGAGCAAAAAGGAAAAAAGCAATAAATATACAGAGTGGGGGGAGAAAAAATCCTACAGATGGGAAAACATGAGAAACCAGGCAGAGTAAAGGAAAAAATTATGACCCAGTGCCAGTACATGTGCCTGTAAAGGGAGATAGTTATCAGTTTATCACTTAAGAAAAAAGTCGGGTAGCCCTTACTAGTGGTTTATTTAGGATGTTTTGTTTGGGATGCCTTTTGCTTCTTTTCTAGGACAGTGGAAATTTTCCTCCTAGAGTAATCTCCATTCTCCAACTATGTGCAGGCAGGTTCATTTGTAAGGTCTGAGTATCAGCTTTTGTGTCTCAAAGCTGGACAACATATCCAAATGAGACCTGCACTGTAACCAAGACAAAGTAAGTAAAAGATCAGGAAAACAGCTGAGGAAGGGAAGCACCTGCTGCAGGAAATGTGTTGGTATAACACAAAGCTGGAGAATAGCTGGAAAACAGTAGTAGTATCTCCATTGTATGGCTGCTTCTCTGTTGTACAGCAGCACAACAAATAAAGAACAGTTTTATTTCTTTACAGCACAGTCAGTGAAACAAGGAACAGTCAGGATAAAGCCAGGACAAACATACATGCAAACCTATGACTTCATGGAGACTTGAGAAAAAGAAAATACTGCAAGCCATTCTACATTGCAACTATTTATTAAATGACCTAAACAAACCCAAAATGTTCATACAACTTAGGCACTCAATTCCACTTTTAGGCAACTTTAGAAAAGTGACTAGATTTTCAAAGATGCTAAATATCCACTATTCCCACTGAAACCCAGGTGAGTTGTGAAGTGCTCATCAGCTATGAAAATCAGGTCAACTTTTACACAGTTGCCTAAATATGCAATTGTTTAAACTTTTTGCACCCAAGTTTGAAACTGTTGACCTATGTGTCTATGAAATGAATGCTACCACTTCCTGCTAAGAATTTAGACTACCTCCCACAAAGAAAAAACTATCTGGATTCTAAGACATGCTTCCCCCCCTCCCCCCCCCCCCCCCCATCAGAACAAAAATCAGCTTGAAAGTTAAGGGTTGCAAACCAGTTTCCCATACTGAATTAGCCTATCAGCTTTTACTGTTAATGGCTCAAAAACAAAAACTGAGCAAGTTATTTTATCCTACATCTGGCTTATAGCTTCACAAATAGGAGTTTCCCACAGTGATGCACATAAACCTTGCTTGCTGTACTGGATCACACTACTGGTCCATGAAGTCCAGTGTTTTGTCTACAATAGTCCACTATCTGATACTTCAGAGAAAAGTGAATAAACCCCCACTTAATATATCTAGCCAATTCTGCAGAGTACAGGAGTGAAAATTCCTTCCTGGTCCCAGTCAGCATCAGTTTATGCAGTGAAACAGAAGGTTTGATCGTCCTTATTTTAGCATCATAACAACAAATATTATTGGTTAAAATGTTGAATCCCCTTTTAAAATCAGCTGCAGTATTTGACTGATCTCTTGTGGCAGTGCAAGTCATCTTATTAACTATAACCGTATCCTAAGACATCAGTGAAGGTTTCTAAGCATGACCTGAGTAATCCTACATACTTCTTAATGTGTACTGCTTTTTTTTCCCACCAGGCTACAAACGTGGTTGGACCAACTCAACAAACATTAGAAAATATGTCCAGCATATCAGGAAATGGAACCTTTTCAACTGCTGCTTCTCATTTACCTTCTGAGAGTGAAAAACAGCAGCAGATACAGCCTAAAATGTATAATGCAGAGACTCTGACTACTATCCAAACACAGGACATTTCACAGCCCGGTAGCTTTCCTGTCTCTGCTCCCAGCCAACTGCAGAATAGTGATGCGCTATTGCAGCAAGCTGCACAGTTCCAGACGAGAGAGTCCCAACCCAGAGAGGTGTTACAATCAGACAGCCCTGTAGTTACTTTGTCACAGTTAACTGAGGCTTCGCAGCAACAACAGTCAACACTATCAGAACCAGCACAGACACTACAGCAACAGATTTCATCAAGTATTTTCTCACCAGCAAACAGTGTGAGTCAGTTACAGAACACTATACAGCAACTGCAAGCTGGCAATTTTCCAACCAGCACTGCCAGTGGAAGCAGTGGAAATGTTGATTTGGTCCAGCAAGTCTTAGAAGCTGAACAGCAGTTATCTTCTGTTTTGTTTTCTGGGTCAGATAGTAGTGAGGATGTTCAAGAGCAACTCAGCGCAGACATTTTTCAGCAAGTTAGTCAAATCCAAAACAGTGTAAATCCTGGGATATTTTCCTCATCAGAGACAGCAGTCCATTCCAGGCAAGAGAATCTTTTGTCTGGAAGAGCTGAAAATGTCCATCCACAGCCTGAGAGCTCATTGTCCAATCAGCAGCAGCAGCAGGCAATGGAGACTTCTGCAGCAATGGTGATTGGAATGCAGCAAAGTATGTGCCAGGCTGCAACACAGATGCAATCTGATCTATTCTCCTCAGCAGCTTCAGGAAATGGAAACCTCCAGCAGTCCCCTGTTTACCAGCAAGCTTCCCACTTGCTAAGTGGGCTATCAACAAGCGAAGACATGCAGATGCAGTGTGAGTTATTCTCCTCATCTTCTGGTGTTTCTGGAAATGAAACAACTACTACTGCTCAGCAGCAAGTCTCGACCAATGGCTCTACCATGTTTCAGACATCGAGTTCTGCAGATGGAGAAGAAGCTTCAGGACAGAATAAACAGATGCAAAACAATGTGTTTCAGACCATGGTTCAGATGCAACACAGTGGGGAAAGTCAGCCTCAAGTTAACCTTTTTTCATCTACGGAAAACATGATGGCCGTTCAGGCAGGTGGAACTCAACAGCAGGGAGGTGGACTGTTCCAGCAAGGTGGGGAAATTATGTCTATTCAGTCAGGAAGTTTCATGCAGCAATCCCCACATTCACAAGCTCAACTTTTTCACTCTCAGAATCCCATTGGTGATGCTCAAAATATATCCCAGGAAACACAAGGGTCTATTTTTCGTAGTCCAAATTCCATTGTCCACAATCAGACCACTTCCTCTTCTTCAGACCAATTGCAGACTCCAATGTTCCACTCCCAGAACACCCTGGGTGTATTGCAGAGCTCTTCTGTACCTCAAGACCAGCAATCAGCCAACATGTTCCTTTCCCAGAATTCAATGAACAACCCTGTAACTCAAGAAGAACAGATGTCATTCTTTACAACACAGAATTCCATTTCTCCACTTCAGACAGCCACAAACACTGAGCAGCAAACTTCTTTCCAGCAGCAGGCACAGATACCCCACATTCAGAACCCTATGATTCCCCAAGATCAACCCCAAGCTCAGCCCACTCAGCAGGGTTTGTTTCAGACACAAGTATCACTAGGCTCCCTCCAGTCTAGTACAATGCCCCAGAACCAACAAGGGGCTATCTTCCAGCCTCAACATTCAATGGTTGCTATTCAGAGTAGCCCTCCATCCCAGGAACAGCAGCCACAGCAGCAGAACATGATGTTCAGTACTCAAAATACGAGTACAATTGCTTCTCAGAAGCAGACGATGATTTTCAACCCAAATCAAAATCCAATCACTAATCAGGAGCAGCAGAACCAATCTCTTTTTCATGCACAATCCAATATGGCGCCAATGAATCAAGATCAACAGCCCATGCAGTTCCAGGGTCAAACAACAGTGACTCCACTTCAGAATCCTGGGTCCAGCCAGCCAGAGACACAGCAGCCCACCATGTTTCATAACTCACCCCAGATTCAGTTGGTTCAAGGATCACCAGGTTCTCAAGAGCAGCAAGTCACCCTCTTCATCTCTTCAGCTTCCATGTCTGCCCTGCAGACTAGCATGAGCCAGCAAGAGCTGCAGCAGTCTCCCACCTACTCTTCTCCGAACAATCTGACAGGGATTCAGGGAGCTGCTTCTCCTGCACAGCAACAGTCTTCTTTGTTTCACAGTACAACAGGAAGTGCTATCAACCACCTGCAGAATTCTCCTGCTTCATCTCAACAGACTTCAGGAATATTCCTATTCGGGATTCAAAACAGTAAGTGTTAAAAATCCTCAATTCTAATATTACGGTTTAGAAAAACAGCTACTTTGGAGGCTACAAAATTAACTGTGTTTGTACAGCTTTGTAGAGGTGTAAAGTGGTAAGTGGTAATGGTTACAGTCCTGTCCTTGAAAGTGTTAGTCATTAAAGGCAGGAAATAAGTAAATTACACCCATGCCTTTTGAGAAACTTCTGTCACCTTCAGTGGAACATGCAAAAAGTTTACGTGTGTATAAGCCAATACAGTTGCATTTCTGTTGGATATACACCATTTATCCCAAAATACTAAAGATTATCTATGAAACCATGGGGGTGGAAAGGAAAATGTGAAATCAGTGCTCAGAGTTAGACTTCATAGAAGAGGATCTGTTCTAAATAGTTAATTCATGCTTAATACTTATATAGAGGTAATAAAAGGACGTGTTTCAAAAAGTCAGTGAAGTTGTTTTTAAAAATAAAGAGCTCGTTAGTACCCCATATTTTCTCCCTGTGAAGGTACTTGTATACTCTAATCAAGTTATCTCTCAATCTTCTTTTTAATAAGCTAAACAAACCATCAAATTATTTTTGTGGTGCTTTTCTGTGCTCTCTCCAATTTTTCAATGTCCTTTTAAAAATGTAGATACCAGAATTGTCCCCATTATTCACATATCAATTTTGCCAATGCCATGTACAGAGGTAAAAATGACTCCTCTATTCCTACTTATTACTCCCCTGTTTATACAGCCAGCAAATTAATTAGCCCTTTTGGCCACAGCATCGCACTAGGAGTTCATGTTGAATAGCATTGAGTTAAGTACCTATCCCTATGGAACCCCCCTAGAAACAGCCCTATTCAGAGATGATTCCCCATTGATGACTACTTTCTGAGATCTGTCAGTTAGGTTTGAATGTTCCTTTAACTATTCTGAATTTTCACCTTGAAGTTTGAAGTATTTTCTTCTTCTCTCTCACTCCATTACAAAAATAATTAGTCTTCAGATTTTCCCTCAATGGGATAGTCAACGTTTTTCACTCCTCGTGTGTGCCAGTCCCTTTACTTCCACTTTTTGAACACTTACTATTAAAAGTAAAGAAATTAGAAGAATAAAAAGGATGTTTCCAAACGCATGGAAAACTAGTTATTCTGACTAGTCCCAAAATTCGTTCTGAGAGAGAAGTATGGCTGTATTAGGTATATACAAAAATAAGCTTGTCTCATTCAGGGCATAGGAGAGATAATGATAAGAATCTTAAAGTTAAGTGTAAAAGGAGACAGATGTTTGATTTTCCTATATAGAGTTAGCTTTTTAAATATTGGTTCTTACCTATGATACCCTCGCTGATATGTGTTATGCTGTTTATCCTTTTGAGGTCTTGATTGCTGTGTTTGACAACAGCCCTACTAATTTCAGAGGGGTAGCCATGTTAGTCCGTATCAGCAAAAACAACGAGGAGTCCTTGTGGCACCTTAGAGACTAACCAATTTATTTGGGCATAAGCTTTCGTGGGCTAAAACCCACTTCATCAGATGCACAGAGTGAAAAATATACTAAGCATGTATAAATATACAGCACATGAAAAGATGGGAGTTGCCTTACCAAGTGGGGGGTCAGTGCTAACGAGGCCAATTCAGTTAGGGTGGATGTGACCCATTCCCAACTGTTGACAAGGTGTGAGTATCAACAGAGGGAAAATTATTTTTTGTAGTGACCCAGCCACTCCCAGTCTTTATTCAGACCTAATTTGATGGTGTCAAGTTTGCAAATTAATTCCAATTCTGCAGTTTCTCATTGAAGTCTGTTTTTGAAGTTTTTTTTGTCGAAGAATGGCCACTTTTAACTCTGTTATTGAGTGTCCAAGGAGATTGAAGTGCTCTCCTACTGGTTTTTGAATGTTACAATTCTTGATGTCTGATTTGTGTCCATTTATTCTTTTGCCTAGAGACTGTCGGGTTTGGCCAATGTACATGGCAGAGGGGCATTGCTGGCACATGATGGCATATATCACATTGGTAGATGTGCAGGTGAACGAGCCCCTGATGGTGTGGCTGATGTGGTTAGGTCCTATGATGGTGTCCCTTGAATAGATATGCAGACAGAGTTGGCAACGGGGTTTGTTGCAAGGATAGGTTCCTGGGTTAGTGTTTCTGTAGTGTTCACTCCATGCATCTGATGAAGTGGGTTATAGCCCACAAAAGCTTATGCCCAAATAAATTTGTTAGTCTCTAAGGTGCCACAAGGAGCCCTACTAATGTGGTCCTGAACACGTCTTATGCCCAGATTGCCAGATGTGACAGTGTGAAGTGATATCTTTGCTATTGTGGTATGGATATGTGTATCAGTCTGAGCTGAAATCACTACTCATTTCATGCTATACAACAAAATGCATTACAGCTATAGCAATATCATCCTGGTGGTGGAGAGGGGGCTTTCTGGCTAGGTACCAAGTAACGGTTTTAACTGTCATTTTTAGTGGTATAGACCAGCTGGCTTTCTGAGCAGTTTCCTAGGGTTTTTGAGTAAATGAGAAACAAATTATGTGTTGTACCTCTTTCTTTGCTTACTTGGTAGATGACAATTTTTTCTTCGTGATCAAATTTCTTTGTTAGATTGCTTTGAGCAGAGTTGAGTCTTCATGGCAAATTTAGAAAGATTATTAAACAGTCTGGAACTGTAAGTTAAATAGTACCAAAAGGATTGATGATGGGAGGCCCTGAGAGTGAAGTATACAGATACATGAATGAGTGACAAGAGTTCTGGACTCTTTGTTTAGACCTGTGACATTTTTAATAAGATTATTCATTAGTTGGAAGAAAATTACTAGAACTTGAGTACTGCATCTAAATAGAAAAATTCTGATAGATTCATTATAGGAATGTAACTCTTGTGCACTGAATTATATTTAATGCTCTAGAATAGATTGAATCTTAGGCCTTGTGTACACTGGCACTGGTGTGAAAAAACACCCCACTGAGCGCAGCAAGTTTCAGCGCTGTAAAGCACCAGTGCAGACAGTGCACCAGTGCTGGGAGCCGCACCCCTCATGGAGGTGAGTTTTTTAGAGCCAGCGCTACGCCACGACCACACGCAGCGCTTTAACGTTGCCAGTGTAGACTAGCCTTTATAGAACCCTATGTAGCTGCCAGTATAGTAGGATCCACTTAATCGCCTCCCTGAGAAATGGCATACCTTTTTAATTGGGATGATTGCCAGGGAATGTATTCAATGTAGTGCACTTAATTAACTTGAAACAGTGGATAAATTGCACAACTGATGTATTTAAACAACACACATCTAGTTCTGCATGTAGCCTAGTCATGGTAAGTTATACTGGTGTTAGCTAACATAAATTTCCCACCATGCAGTCTTCAGTGTTTCTTCAGGCTTCCTCTCTGTTACTTAGTGTTACCTTAATAAATAAATAAATTTAAAATAAATAAATATATATATACACACACACACACACAACTAATATATATTAAGTATTTAATTGCTCTGCAGTATGCTTTTCTCTAAAGCACTTTGTGAAATTAAAATAATACTTCTCAGGGAAAAGTACTGTGTTTTGCTGAGAACCTGGATAGTGCTGATCCTGCTGTGAGTTTCCCCACTGATTTCGTTAGCAGGAACAGGATTGGCCACTATGCTATTTCTGTTATATTTTTTTTAATTCTATTCTTTTTTCTATAATAAAATAACCAATTAAAATCCTTCAGCAATCGCTGATTGTCTTATTTAAACTGGAGAAATGAGTTACGCTTGTCCATGTTAGGAATTTTTTTTCTAAACAAATGTTAGCTAGCATTTTATAGTCCTAGTGTAAGCAGGGCAAGTTGTAGTTTTAACATGGGTGAATGAAATTCATGGGAATACACCTACATAAGATCATATTCAAAAATATGTCAATACCTGATTGATGAGATGTACACAACTTTTATTTTACAGCCATATGCAGTTCTGTATTGCTTGAATTACTCTATATTTGCTTAATCTCTAGAGATATTATCTAAATGCGACAGAAACTTCAGAGAATTCAGAATGAAGCCAATCTATGAAGATGAAGTTCTGCAAAAGTTTATACCAGTGCTTCAACACGTTTGTTCCTATTTTACCTAGCAAGGAGTGATCAACTCAGTTAATGTCTATTCTAAAGTTTCTTACCAGTCATGATAAATCTCCAGCTGCATTTAATTCCAGTCCATGTTCAATATAAAGCAATTCTAACTGTGTTTAAGGGTGAATTGAACTCCTTTTAGTACATATACCGAGAGAAATGCACCTTACCCCATTTTAAAGCATTTTTATTTCTTCAAAGCACTGTATAGATATCTTCCTGATACCCTATAGTAACGTGACATAGTCTTAAATTGCCATATAGTCCACTTCCAAAACTAGGCGTTCAGGGTGTAGTTGTCATGACGCATGGATCTTGAACCTGGGTTTGCAGGAGCAGCCATGCTCCAACCCTCCACCTGGCAGCCTGACAACTGCTTGTCATGAAGACCAGTCCCAGTTTGAGGCTCTACTCCTGAGGTCCTATTAGTGGAGTCTCAGAGCAGCTGATTGTCCCACTGGCCCTACTTAAGCCAGCAGCAGGAACAGGAAGCTGTCTGAACAACTAGGCTCCTCCCTGTTCTGGACTGTGTGCCTTGTGCTTCCTGCTGCCCCAATTTGAGTTTCTGGCATCCTGACCCAGCATGACTCCTGGCATCTGATATGTGGTTCTGATCTCCAGTTTGTCTCCTGGCTGTGACTCCTGGTATTATGACCCAGCCTGACTCTGGTTCCCAACTCGGGGTCCTGATCTCAACTTTGTCTCCTGCTTCTGACCTCCCGGTATCCTGACTAAGCTGACTCTCGACTCCTGTCTCATGAGTGTGGACTCCCGCTCTGACCACCTGGTCTGGCTACCCACAACCTGGCCGTGACAGCTTATTTGGACCACAATAATGCTATGGGACTGAGCCCAGTGCGAGAAGTATGGCCCAGCAGCACCACCACAGTCACTGGATGCATCAAGTACTGCAGGCCCAAGTCGTGCAGCTCATCAGGGAGAAGTAGTGGCTGCAGAAGCAAGTGAGGCAGCTCAGTTTCAAGAATGCCATGCTGCGACCACCACTTGCAGTGCCTTGCCCTGAACAGGGGCCTGCAATATCCTTGCCTGAATGGTTCGTCGAGAGCCGCCAGTGGTTCAAGGGCTTCGTGAACCAGTACCACCTTCTGTTTCTGATGTGTCCCAATAGCTATGCCTCTGACTAGTCCAAGGTGGCCTTGGTAATCAGCCTGCCTACAAGAGACGCATTAGACTGGCCTCCCCTGCTGAAAGGCCATAGCCGGTGCTGTTGAACTGCAATGCCTTTCTCCAATCAATATCAATCAACTTTGACCCTTGCTGAGCTCGAGCAGCCAAGGGCACACTTCTGCCACCTCACAGCGGATACAGACTGGAATGAAGCAGCACAGCTCTGCCAGTTCTGGTGGTGCTTACAGAAAGAAATCAAAGACTAACTGGCTTGTGTAGAGATGCCTACGGGCCTAGATGCCCTTATGAATCTTGCCATCTGCATAGACTATCGGCTGCGAGACTGAAGGGAGGAGAAAAGAAGTTCCCTGTAATCCCTCTACCCACATACCATGACCTCATCTTCTGTATCACCTGGTGAACCTATACAAGCTGATACAACTTGTCAGCAGCTCACTCATGAAGAAAAAGAACAGTGCCATCAGCTCCACCTGTGCTCCTACTGCGGCAAACCTGGTCACGCGATCTCGGCCTTCCCAGTACAAACATGATGCAGCTTGGAGAAACAAGCCAGTCCAAGCACAGATGGGGGGAATCGGCCTGGTCCTTGAGAGAAGAGAATTTCCCTGTACTCTAGTCCTCTCTCTGAGAGATATCCCGAGCGCCATCCAGGGGCTTCCCATTTCCAGGTGCCTATTGAGCTGTCAATCCAGATTCCTTTCCAACAGGCCCTCATCAATTCAAGACCAGCGGACAATTTTATGGATGCAACTACAACAGAAGTTCATGCCAGACATGACTGAAACTATTGATGGCTCCCAGATGTCTTCAGGTCCAGTTGTGGAGAAGACTGTCCCCCTGGAGGTCTTTATTCATGGGCACAGAGAAATAATACAATTTGGTGTGATCCATTCCCTGCATTTTCCCCTGATCCTTGGCATCTCCTTAATGATCCCCCTCATTTGCTGGCAAGAATAGAAGGTCACTTTCCCATCAGAATTCTGTCAAAGGCTTAGCCAGGGACCAGTAAGTGTTGCAGCCAGGCCCAAGTAGGTTTAATCGCTCACATTGAAATGCCTACTGAAAGAACTATGGAGCTCCCCCAAGTACTGTGACTATGCTGATGTCTTTGAGTAGAAGAATGCAGAAAGCCTCCCCCCACATCAGGACTGTGATTGTCTCATAGAACTGCAGTCGGGTGAAGATTCCATTTGGATGAATATATGCAATGTCAGAGCCTGAACTGGCTGCGTTGCAAGAAAACCTGGCCTGGGAGTTCATCCGCAAGTCAACTTCACCAGCCAGTGCCTCAGTCCTTTTCGTAAAGAAGGACAGCATCCTCTGCCTCTGTCAGTTACCGAGCACTAAATCCGATAACTATCCAGATAGCTACCCATTACCTCTAATCCCTGAGTTGTTGAACCATGTGGGGGCCACCCATGTATTCATTTAACTGGATCTCTGGAGATCATAATACTTTATTCATATCTACTGTTCCCTCTGAATGCATGCTGTGTTGAAGTAGTTCTGTGGCTTGCATGGATTAAGTTTGGCAGTTCGTCTGCAGTTGGGGAGAGGGATAGCTCAGTGGTTTGAGCATTGGCCTGCTAAACCCAGGGTTGTGAGTTCAGTCCTTGAGGGGGCCACTTAGGGATCTGGGGCAAAATCAGTACTTGGTCCTGCTAGTGAAGGCAGGGGGCTGGACTCAATGACCTTTCAAGGTCCCTTCCAGTTCTAGGAGACAGGGTCCTTGGATGTACTACCAGAAGCAAGGGGGAAGCTGATAGCTAATGGCAATTGCAGATTTGTGGCTATCTAGTGTGTAGATGGATACTGGTGACTGAACTGAAAGAGGATGCATACATAGCTAATACTGAAGGAGGCTGGGCACACTTCCCACTGGTTGCTGGGATGTTAATAGAGTAGTTTTAACAGAAGCCCAGATCTTCAACAGTTGTACTAATCCTAGTTTGTCCTTGTACACTGGCAAACTTGGATGCCTAATTTATGCGAGTGCAAAAGCATGTGTACTTTTGTGCATCCTCTTCTGCAGATTTGGACCTGAATAAAGATGTTTACACTAGTATGTTAAACTCTTTTTATGAATGGATTTCCAAGTTTCAATATCCAGGTGTGAAGACTTAGATCCTATTCCTGGCTCTGCTGCTAGCCTGATGGGTGACCTTGAGCAAGGCACTTCACTTCTTTGGGCCTCAGTTTCCCCACTGTCAAAGGGCATAACAATACTGACCTTTGTAAAGCACTTTGAGATCTACTGGTGAAAAGTGCTAGATAAGAGCTAGGGATTATCATAATCATTTATTGTATTTATGTTCATTTCTTTCTTAACAGACTGTGGCCAGCTGTTAACCTCTGGACCATCTGCATTGCCAGATCAGCTGATGACTATAAGTCAGCCAGGTCAGCCACAGAGTGAGGGGCAACCTGCAGTGACAACGCTTCTGTCCCAGCAGATATCTGAGAATTCTCCACTACCTTCATCTATGACAACCAATCAGTGTATAGAGAAAATTGATGACTTGCTTGTGTCATTACAAAACCAGGGGAACAACATGGCTGGCTCATTTTAATTGGCCAAGTAAGTAGTGAATTTGGGTCTGTGGGTCTTCTTGCAATGATATTTAGTAAATTTTTATATATACCAAAGAGCCTCTTGTTTTAACAGATGATGACTTTGCAATGAAGTCACAGTGCATGCAGAAATCAGTTAATATATCTCTATGCCCCTGAAGCAAATTATAATTTCTAGTAGTCCAGAGTAGGGAGTATTGCTGTTCATCAAGAGATCAGAATCTGTAGAAAATAATTGATCAAGTTTGGGTTTTGTTCTTGAATTGCTATTCGTTGTTCTGTCACCTAGCATTGCAGTCTAATAATTCTAATGGCAAAGGTAAGGTGAATGGGTCACTTTCAGCTTGACCTGGCATCTCTGAGAACTGTCACCAAATCTGGCTTTAGTTAAAACTTTGGGTTTATTGTGGATGCATTAGACTCCACTTCAGTCTATAGCAGAGGTGGGCAAACTACGGCCCGCAGGCCACATCTGGCCCATGGGACTGTCCTGCCTGGCCCTTGAGCTCCCAGCCAGGAAGGCTAGCCCCTGGCCCCTCCCCTGCTGTCCTCCCTCCCCCGCAGCCAGCACTCTGGGCGGCAGAACTGCGCGCTGCTGCTGCTGAGCAGAGCGGCAGCGTGTCTAGCTCTGGCCGGGTGGCGCAGCTGCCAGACATGCTGCTCTAAGTGGCATGGTAAGAGGGCCAGGGCCGGGTGGTTGGATAAGGGGTGAGGGGTCCTGGGGGGCTTGTCAGGGGGTGAGGGTGTGGATAGGGGTCAGGGGACTGGAAACAGGGGGGTTGGATAGGTGTGGGGTCCCGGGGGTCCTGTCAGGGGGTGGGGGTGTGGATGGGGTCGGGGCAGTCGGGACTGGGAGCAGGGGGGTTGGATAGGGAATGGGGTCCTGGGGGGCCCTTAGGGGCAGGGGGTCCCGGGAGGGGGCAGTTAGGGGACAAGGGGCAGGGGGGGTTGAATGGGTCGGAGGTTCTGAGGGGGGCAGTCAGGGGGCGGGAAGTGAGAGGGGGTGGATAGGGGGCGGGGGCCAGGCTGTTTGGGGAGGCACAGCCTTCCCTGCCCGGCCCTCCATGCAGTTTTGCAACCCCAATGTGACCCTCGGGCCAAAAAGTTTGCTCACCCCGGTCTATAGTCTTCAAGCCCTTCCCATAGTGCTGAAGTGGTTTGCGTGAGAGCAAGGTGTTTGTTTATTGAAAAGGCACCACTTGCTGAATCATTGTTAGAACTGAGCCAATACAACAGCATGGAGCTAGGAAGTGTCTGTTGCTGGAAGGTGCCTTTTCCCCCCCCATCAGAGGTAAAGCTCTGCTCATGCATGAGCATTGAGTATATATGGGCTCTTCAATCCAGGTATAGCCACAGCATCTGACTATATCCACCTTATGTAATGATGTTCTGTCTCCCAAAAAAACCCTGAAGTTTCAATTGGGTGCTGTGCTCTTCACTTTCTGAGCTAAACTGTTTTGTAATGATGTTGTAAACTGGAAAATAGTTATCATATTCTGCCCCAAAGATGGCAGCATTTTGGCACTGGGTGTAGATTTTTCTGTAGTTTGTAAAGTGCTTTCAAATGAAGGAGATACATGAAAGATGAGACTTCACTAGTTATGCCTAACTCTGTTTTGTTTTTAATTTCAGAAATTCTGTGAAGGAAAAGATGATTTCCAAGATCCCCTCAGACCTTGTGGCTCTGGATTAGGGTTTATGGAGCTGAACTGTTCTGTTAAAGAATAGCTTATACCCAAGCAAATGTGTAGACTTCACTCTCTTTTTCTAAAGAGCACATATGCTGCCTACTGCAGTGTCTAGCAATTGAGGCTATAATGATAGCATTTGAGACTCCTGAAGCCAATAATGGCTGAAAAGCTGTGCTTTGTGTTACAGGGGGTGGAACTGGACGGTTACCACATTCCTAGGCCCCATTAGTCAATGGGCTGCTGTTTTAATTCAAAGCATGACTGCTCAGCTATTATTGTTAGAAAATAACATGTTATCATGTTTACTTTTTCTTTTCTTCCCTTTTTCCTTCACAACCCCTCTGTTGAGTGGGAAAGCTTGTGAAGCAGAACCATCATGTGCCCTAACTCGTGCTGTGATTCATGGCATAGCTGTCAGTCAGTGAAGGAATTGCAGTTGTTACAGTAGAGCTGAAGGACCATTGCAAGGGTGTGTTAATCGCAGCAGCAGGTGGTGGTGGTGATATATATAATATGCAATCAGAAAATCTGCTACAACTCTAGGAGCAGCCAGAGAGATGTGAGTGCTTCCCATCTGAGGGTGTGATTAACAGCTTTCTGTCTGTACTGATGGTTTTAGATATAAACTGCATAGAGTAAGAATTAGGTGGCTCTGTCAAAATGAAGGGAAAAGTCACAGTAAATTGTGTTCTAAAATCCTACCTTCTAAAATACCTTAATCTGAAGAGAGCAATCTGCCTAGCTGAGGAAACAACTGCTTAATACCGCTCACTATTTTGGCATAGATTAGAACTTGAACATTATCCTTTCTCATGCCAGGCTGCCCTCTTTCATTCTTTCCATGCTCTTCCCTCCCTCCCCCTAATTTTATATAGTTTGTTTCCTAAGCAAACACAAATATGCTTCCGGTTTTAGAAACTGAAGTAACTCTTAGGTGTCCAAGGCACCTCTCACTGTGGTAGCAAAATGCCAAGCCAGTGGCTGCATCTTTATACATCACCAGGGTTTGTGGGAGTGAGAAAATACTGGTTTTGTCTCCATCCCCCAGACTTCCTGAATCCTAGAGGAACCCTGCTTTTTCCTCTTGTTGCTGATTTAAAGTCTTAAACTTTATCCCAGATGGGGGCAAACAACATAATTTTTCATCGTTCTTTAAAACATCACTTCAAGCTGAGCTGCTGCATCTTTGTAGCTTTCTCAGTTCATTGCAGGTTTGAAGCATCCTTTTTACTAGCAGTCCCCATGAGTTGTAGCCTCTCTGGGGTCATACATTAATTAAAAACAATTTACTCATGTTTTACAGTAGCTAAGAATAACCCACTCCAGGCCATGCAGTTGTAGTGGGAGGAATGTGGATTCTTTCAGATGCTCCAACTAGTCTAAGAGAAATGTGGTGCCTCATTACAACCTCAGGCAGATGTTTTCTTCAGTCTTTTCCCTCTCCTGCATGTAGAAAGCTGTTAATGCAGGTTAGAGCCAAACAGCTGTCATGAGTGGCTTCTATGCTTTGGTGTAGCATAGTTGGTATGCTGTCACTTTTCATTTTGGTTATTTTAAATAATGGAGAGTAGCCTGTAAATGTTTTTTAAGTTACCCTAGTCTGTTTACTGCGTGTTTTTTCTAACTTGTGCACCTAGTTGAGCCATGTAGAGTTGTTCTTTGGTTTTAACGGTTTTTCCCGTGTGTCAATGTCATGATGTTCATTTTCTCTCTTTGTGTGTCTCTCTCTCATTGAGAGGCATTGAATTACGTTTTCAGTCGTAAGGCTTCTTGCCGATATGAAGGGAACTTTTCAGAAAGAGACCTGCTCTGGGTCATTTAATTTTGAATACAGTTTTCAATCGTTCAAGTTTTGGATGGTTTATATCTAATGTGTGTTTCATTTTTTTGGAAAGCTATATTTTGTATTTAGGATATGGTATACTATTTTGCTATTTGTACTGAGTGAGTACAATGGCATAAATATAAAAATTTATATATATACAAATATATATAATATTCTTTTTGCCACACATTTTTGTGGTAATTTGTGAGTTTGTCTGATGTTCTACCACAACGTGGCGTCTGATAATGGTGGGGGTGAGGGTGGGGTTTGTTATGTCTTTACTAAGTATTTAAGTACTTTTTGCAACATAAATAGTTTGTTCATCTTGGGCCATTCCATCTGGCAATGTGTTGTTCCAGTTGGCTCTGGACAACTTCAGTGTGTGTTTGTGTCTGTCACACAGCAGTGGGATGTAGTAAGGAAACCCATTTAGACAACTGTCTGATGGGATTTCATTCAGAATGAGCCATTCAGCTTTTACTCTGTCACTGTCTATTTAATATTTTATTAGCTCCTTTGTGTTGTATCTTTTAATTTATAATTACACTAAAATGTTTGAAATTATAATCATGTTAAAGAACATTTTCTCTCCTTCATAATGTCCAGAGCTGCTTTTTAACTCTGAACCATACGCTTTTCTGCCGATAATTTTTCTCCTGCTATGGAAAAAAGTAAAATAAAATCCTTTGTTATGGTTCAGGACATGAAAGAGCAGCCTGTCCGCACTGAATGAGCGCTGTATGAGGATGCATAGAAGGGTTCTGCACAGCGTCGGATTGAATACATCATCCGTTTGTAATCAGTTTGTAAGAAACTGGTGACTTCTGCAAGAGCAGCTTGTTCGGACGAGAATGTTTGGTGATATCTTGATGGCTGCGTAGGCTGACAGTGGGCAGAATGAGGTGATGGGGATGATAAACTGACTTGTGTGCTGTTTGTTTTGTTTTGTTCTTTTGAAGGAGAGCATCCTCATGATGAAACGTCGTTGGTCAGTGCCAAGAAACCAGGGACCAATTCTCCATTTAATAAGATTGGTGTCCAAAATAGAACCTTTTACCAGGACTGCTACAATTCCCATTGTGGGGGGAATGTTTAAATGTGTGCATATTTTTAGGTTGTTTATTACAAGGGCTGTGCTACCATATTCAAATGACTAAATAATGACATCTGTATTTTCTTTTGTGTCAAATTTACTGTGTCTGTTTTAGGTCAGTGTTAAATGTATAACATTTTGAACATGTGATTTGGTTACAAAAAGTATTTGTATTCTGAATGAAGGGTTTGCTCAGTGGTTGACAAGTGCTCTTGCTGCTGCTTTCAAACAGCTGTTACAGAGGATAAAGAGCGGTTCAATGAGCCAGCAAAGGCCTAGGAAACAGCTTACAGAAGTTGTTTTGTGGCAGAAGGACCCAAGTATAATGTGAACCACATCTTTGTTCCTTCAGAGCCCTGCTCATGCACTGTTTTGATTTCAATAGTTGACAATGACTTTTGGAGCTTATCCTTTGTTTTTTCTTTTACCCCCTGACTTATTTATTCCATAATATGTCTGCATCAGTATGGATATTAGAGGAAGAGCACACAAAGTGGATTGCCTATAGAGTTATTGAGAGGCAGGGGAATCAAGTCCAGACCAGTTTGGTTTGAAAAGTTAGAAATTACTTAAGGTAAATGAAAATATATGCATCTTGAGTAGTCAAAAAATGACATTAACTATTACCCCTTGCTTATGATAAACATTACTTAAGAAGCCAGATTGCCAAAGATCAAATGTTGGGGGCATTATTGCAAAAAAAAAAAAAAAAATTGCTTTCATATCTGTCAGGCCAGCGTTCACTAATGGACGTAGATGGTTTTATAGCTGTATATACTGGATGGAAGCTGGAAAGCTGTAGAACTATATTTGTAGGGTGGATTTTCTGTGTAGTGTTTCTTTTTCACAGAACCATAGTGTTATATGGGACCTCAAAGATCATCTAGTCTAACCCTCTGCCAAGATGCAGGATTTGTTATGACTAAACCACCTAAGACAGATGGCTATCCAGCCTCTTTTTGAAAACCTCCAGTGACGGAGGTTCCATGCTTCCCTAGGCAGTTTGTTCCATTGTCCTACTGTTCTTACAGTTAGGAAGATTCCTGAGCTTTTCTCCTGCATGAACTTTTTATTAAACCACCTTTAATCCAAAACAAACAATCTGTCTGTCTGTCTCTGTCTCAAACTAGGTTATATTCTCCAGCCGTAAGTCACTTATCCATTAACTTCCCTGATTCTCCTAAACCCCATTTTTCTGATGTTGTCTCTACAGCATGTCTGATACGTACTGTACACCTGTTTCCTAATAACTCACTAATATCCAGGGAGCTGCACCCTGCTAGCTACCACGGTCAGTATGTCTTCTACCTGTGTCATGTTGTCTCCATGTAAACAACACCAGTGTATAAAAATAAACTGTTAAACTATTATTATTCCTTTAGTGATGAATAAAGTAGGTGGATAACACTTAAGCTGTAGAAAAAGTTAAGACAAGTATTAGCCAAACATTTCCTATGGCAGGAGATGATCGTCATCACTTTCCACTTCACAGCTCAGTCCACTTGGTGGCACTAATTGTCTTCTACTCTTTCAATGGTTATCCAAGCCAAATGCTCTACTATTATTTCCTTTGTCAACAAAAACAATTCAAGAAGTCGTTTCAGCCTTGCTGGGCCAAAATAGACAGTTAACCACCAGACCTTTTGTTTGGCTAATTTTACATTATTATCAGTGTGCTCAGAGCCTGTGAATGGATGCTTTTTATTTATACTCAATTGAAATAAAAAATAAATAGGTTAGTGTCTGTCAATCTTGACAGCATCCCTTTTTATGCTTACACCGAGGGCATGTTCAGTTGCACCGATGCACATTTCTCTAATCTACATAAGCTTTGAGTTTTCCAGTGCTCCTGCTATGACTTTGATTAGAGCACACTGACCAAAAAGAAGTGTCATTCTGTTGCTCTGGTAAGATTTTTCATTCTCCGAGATTGTCCTTCCAAAGCCTTCAGAAAGGACAAACCACACAGGAGCTCAAATCCCTTCTCTGACATAGCCAAAACAACCATATGAGCAGCAGGAAAGATGCTTTGTTATAAAATTTCTTCATTGGAATAAAGAAATTAAACAGCCAAAAAGGTCAAACTTTTATAAATTATAAAAGCAAGAGAAACAAGATGGATGAGATCATCTTTTATTGGACCAACTTCTGTTGGTGAGAGAAACAAGCTTTTCAGCTACAAAGAGCTGCTCTTCAGATCTGGGAAAGGTACTCAGTGTCACTGTTAAAAACAAGGTCAAACATAGTTTAGTGTAAGTAGTTATCATATAGTCTAAGGGGCCATTGAAGGTGAAGGGGCCCGTTAACACCCCTGTAGTCGTAGCACAAAAAGGGGTGTTAGTGGGTTACAGATTGTTGTTATAAGCCATAAATCCAGTTTCTCTATTAAGACCAGGATTTTTAGTGTCCATTAAAAGTTACGTATTTAAGCTCCCAGGCTCATCTTTTGAAAATGTGCAGATTTCCTTTGAGGATGAGGACTGGTAGGCCTGGGAGCTTAAATTCATAACTTTGATGAATGTTAATGGGCCACTTCACCTTGAATGGTCCCTTGTACTACTTATGCTAAACTATCTGCTCAACCTTGTATTTAGCGGTGAGTACCCTTCCCAGATCTGAGGGAGAGCTCTGTGTAGCTCAAAAGCTTGTCTCTCCAACTGAAGTTGGTCCAGTAAAAGATGTTACTCAGCCACCTTGTCTCTCTAATATCCTGGGACTAATATGGCTACAACAACACAAGAAGAGAGAAATTTAATTACAGAATTTTATTTTCAGTTGCATCTCACACATTGCTCTGTTACTTAACAATTATCAGGCTGTCTATTCAAATTATGTACCCATTTGCAGAGCTCTGTCTATACAAGTATTTATCTGAACCGTGGAAGCATCAAGCATGGTGAGGAATTGCTTAGTGTTCTCTGAACTTAGAACTATAGGTTGAAAGTGAGAAAAGGGAAATTTAATCTGACCATTGGGAGAGAAAAGAATTCTCCCAGTGAGAGATCTGTTTCTGTGGAATAGTCTTGCAAAGAGGGTGGTGAAAGACCCATTATTTGAGATGTTTTAAAAGCTAGCTGGATTGATAGTCAAGAGCATATTGTAAGGCTCTTGAGTGTAGAATTTTGATGAGTCTTTCGGGACAGATCTTGACAATTCTACATACAAAAATATTCAGACTTGCAGTTCTGGTAATGGTGTGTGCAAACAGCCAGTTGTGTGTGCAAATGTACACATTTGTGTACAAATAGTTGCCTACTAAAAGCCAGACTTCATGAACTCTTATTTGATATGTGATATACACTACTTAGAGACAATAAAAGATACGACACAGCAGAGAAAATCTGGTAAAAATGTACATATAAAATTCTCCAATTTAGTCTGTGCTTTTGAGAGAGAATGTAGAAAAGTCTTTTTTCCCTTATATAATTTCGTGTATATATGTAAATATACTGTGCATAAAAATCCTTGCCTTGTACATATGTATATAGTTGAAATCAAATTATATGCCGGAGAGACAAGGTGGGTAAGGGAATATCTTTTATTGGACTAACGTCTGTTGTTGGACAATAAAAGAAGAAGCTGGTCCAATAAAGGATACTCCCTCACCCACCTTGTGTGTCTCATATATCCTGGGACCAACATGCCTACAACAACACTGCAGACCGTCACTGTACCATTGAGTTTATTATATAAATGCATAAAAACTGTTCTAGTAACATTTTTATAACTTTCAAAGAACATAATTGTCCTTAGTGTGCCCTTGTTTCTCTAATTCTCTTCAGTAGTCAGTAATAGCTGTATAAATGTGTAAATACTGTATGAGTGTGGAGGGATTAGTAGTGTTATAATAAGTATTATTCCAGAAACGTGCTTTTCAGCAATTCACTAAAATCTATGGGATTAAGGTGAAATGACTGTTTGAAACATCCCTGTGCTTTTCTGTTTTTCTATAGAGATTTATTAACATTTAGTGAATTTGATGTTTTGTGAAACGTGGGAACCAACAGCCCAGGAAATCGCAGTCCCCTGGATGGGTTCAGCAAGGGCAGCAGCAGTACATGTTTCCCACACACTTCTCTTTGCCAGTTTGCCTCACTCCTTTTCAGGAGGGACCACTTCTCAGGACTCAGTTTCCCACGCCTCTCAGCAGAGGCGACCAGAAAGTGCCAAGGACACACTGGTGCGGTTTGTGGTAGGGACTAGCTAGGGAGCTGGACTGATCACAGTAATCCACTTTCAACAGGGGTCACCAAACGTCTGTCAAATGGCAAAGATTTTTAGCCCACTACTGGGCTGGGCTTAAACCAAGGACCTGGACCTAGCTGTGTAGCTCCTTCCTATTCCACTTTTTCTGATTTTTTTGCACCTAAGGAAAGGTGATGATAAAACAAGGGCGGCTGAATTTTGTTATAAGGTTTTAACCAATAAGGTTTGTTCATTGAAGCAATCTGACTAGTGGGATCCAGCCGTGTGGGGAGCACTGGACTTGCCAGTACTTAGGACGAGGTTAAACTCGTAACAGGAATATCAGTTCTTGACAGAAATGAAGAGCAATATATTTTGCTCCCACAGCTTTTCCGGACACATTCTAATTTGACAATCGATTAATCCCCAGACATTATGATTCTGGCATATTTGATTCAAACCACCTCTGCTAGCTCCCTTGCAGTGCCCAAGACCAATGCCCTGACTTCCCTCTTCTCCCTCAATGCTGAGAACTTACCTGGTCCTGACCTTCCTCCTGCTGTGGGAAACACTCCCTTCCGCGGTTGTGCTCCTCCAGGCTGGGAAATTGTCCCAGAAAATGCACCCCTCATTCAAACCACCGTAAGCATATCAATGCTCTTCCTTCCAGCTGCTGAATTCTCATTCATCCTCCCTTTACAAGTGCTTGGTTCAGATGCCTAACAGCTGTGAAACCCAGCCACAACTCAGATGCTTGTTCTGGTCTCCAAGCCATTAGAGGGACAGATTCTCAGCTGGTGTAAAATGGCATAGCATCATTGAAGTCCCTGCAGCCACACCAATTTACAGTAGCTTAGGGTCTGGTACAGTGCTCACTTCCTGCGTGTGCTCCATCTAGGCAGGAGGTAGTATTCTGAACAGGTTAGTCCCATGTGGTGTTCGCCCCATTTCTGGATGTTATGGGATTGGGATCACGCCCCTGTGTCCTGCTAAAAAGACCATTACCAACCCGAAACTTTTCTGTGCTGATTGCTATTTGATATAAACAGCTTTTGAGGTTTGTCCCCATACAGCTCCCTGTTTTTAATGGGTAAGCTCCAAACAGCTTCAAATTAGAGCCTTCTACCTCTTTTGTTAATCTCTGCATAAGCCCGACATGCTTGTGTCAATAATTCTTTCTGGAGTGGTTTATCTGCCTTTCTGCCATGTTTTTGTTGGAGTGCACAGATCACCACTGAGCTATCTTTTCTGTTGTCCTGCAATGTGAAAGTAGCACCAGATATTCCTTTGTGCATTTCTGTGTATATGGCTTTCGTAGTTGGGATCTTCAGAGCACTGATACCAGATGTTTTCAGTTTATTCTATGAGGGGAGATTTCATTTGCATCTATGTTTTTAGCTATCCTGTGATAACTTGTTGAATATTAAAATAAAAATAAATATTTTGCTTCTATTGGGACATTTGTATACTCGCAACTATATTTCTGTAAACAGCTGCAGTCAAGAATAAAACATTGAAAGTTTTCATTTTGCAGCGTGAACTCCTGTCATGTTCTTTCAAAGGCAGCTTCTCTCGCGCCCCCGGAAACAAGCAGCTACTGTAAGTACTTAATCAATGTGGCTGGCTGGTGATGGTAGCCTTATGGCTTGGAGCTAACCCAGGGGAGACTGAGTCCAGGCTGATATCCTGCTCAGGCACACTTGTAGGAATTGTTAGATAAGCAGATACTCTTTGCAGCCCGCGCAGCTTTCCCCAGGGTTTTAGTGGTTCCGTTTGACCCCATAACTTGTTCTCCCAACTCCGGATTGGCCTTACACAGGCAGAAATCCCCTTGCTGCTCAGGCCACGGCATTTGCATTTCTAGGAACGTGGAAATTGCTATATTCATCTGGTCCACTATCCTCTCTGACAACGTCCAATACCAGATGTTCAAGAGGAAGATGCAAGAAACCTCCATAGTGGACAACTATGGAATAATCTGTCTATAGGGTAATTCTCAGGTAATTCTAAGCTAGTTAGCTAGATGTCCGTTCTGGCAAAATACTGGACAAGGTGATACAGGATTCAATTGATTAGGAATTAAAGGGTAGAAATATAATTTCTGACAGTTGACATGATTTTATGGAAAATATGTCTCGTCAAACAAATCTGATGTAACTCTTTGTGATAACAAGTTTGGTTGATAACAGATGTAAAGTGGTTATACTTCTGTAAGGTGTTCGACTTAATACCACACAACAGTCTGATGAAAAAATGAGCACAATTAAATGGAGTGAGGCGCAGTGTTCAGACGTTAAACTAACACCATATTTGACTTTGTCCAGGAAACTGCAAGAGTGAGAGTCAGAGGATGCATCTGCAGCACGTTGTGAAATTCACAACTAACCTGGGGTTTAACAGGATTGTTCTGGGTGCCCTGGGGGGGAGACCAAGGGACACAGCCCTTTTTCTGTTGGTTGGGCAGGACCGTTTCCCCACGCGTGTGCTGAGTGCTCAGGATGCTGCATGGAGCAGGCAGGTAGTTAGTAAGAAGCTTTAGCCCTCTACAGTGAAGAGGGCTGGAGGGTTTTGTACTAACAAAACCTCCTTGAAACAACCAACCCCTGCATCATAAGTGCTCCAGTCTGCAACCATCTGACCGTTCACTCCTCACTGGGACCAGTTAGTGCTGCATCAAATGCTTGAGGTTCACCACAATTAAGCAGATTTATTCAGAATTAATATGAACCTAGTGAGGACTCAGGCAGAGATCTGAAGGGGCCAGTGCTAGCTTCAGATCATCTTTGCTGTCAGGTGGCTCTCTCCTCCCCCCCATTTTGATCAACGGCTGGGTATTCCCTGAGATGTGCCTCTCCCGCCCCATCCTGTACAACTGCAAGTTTGATGGGTAAAGGGCCTCTTTCAAGTTCAGTCAACTCCCATCTCTGGCCCTATCCAACTCAGTCTCTGAGTGGAGAAGGAAAGGTTCCTTTGGGTCCACTGGAATTAGAATGTTGAATGCAAAAGAAAATATCCCACCAAGGTCACATGTGGCTACCGGGGCCGGGAAGAGCTTGCCAGGCCCCCCTCTGAGCTGAAGTGCAGAAAGAGAGGACTTGCTTTGTGTCAGCCGCACTGCGAGTTTGGTCCGACTTTTTCTCTAGCTGGTGGGCTGAGCCCTGGGGTCTGTTCTCCCTCCCTGCTACTCCACACCCACCAGCAGCTTGTCTCCTATCATTGCTCACTTGCTGAGTGAGCTGATTCTCGGGTGTACAGTCAAAGCTCTGCCAATGCTGGGGGAGGAGTGTTTCACGCAGCTATTCCTGTTAGAGCCGAAAAACCCACCAGTGTTTTCCTGGGGATGTTACGCTGAGGACCCCAATCGCCCTCACCTGCGGGTTTCTCCTAAGTTGAATGGCTGCCTCCAGTGACTCACTACAGGGGTGGCTGTGGTACTGCTCCCTTCTCTTCTAGCTATGCTGCAGCTCTGCCCAACCAACCACTGGCATGTGCCAGCTACTGGCTCCGCACTAAACCTCTCCTAGCCGCCCAGCTGTGCTGCTCTTCAGAGCCAGAGGTGGCAGCAGCAGTGGCTGCTCCCTTACTTCAACAGCTCCCAAAAGGACGTGCCCAGCACACAGGTGCCTGCTGGAATGCCGCCCAGGCCGTTCTGCACATGGAGCGTGCCTTGCTGACAGCACACCCAGGACCTGCACGCCGTGTGTGTCGCCTCCCTGTGCCACACATCCAAATCCAGTGAGGGAACCCTCCAGGGACACGGCAAATAGACTCTAGATTGCAGTCCAGGGCCTTAGGACTACAGGCCAAGTGATTGCAGGCTCGTCTCCGAAGGCAGGCTCTTGCGGTGTGGCTATGGCACGCTGGCTCCTGGATGGGAGTGTTTGAGGGTCCAGGAGTCAGGGAGGCCCATCCTCGTATAGCAGAGCTGCACAGTGCGCGCTCTACGGCACGTCGGAACAGTCCAGTCTGTAGGAGTGACCCGAGGATAATTCCAAACCTTGCGCTGGCCCGGAGGGAAGCTGGATCCCTTTGGCTAAGAATCAGAACCCCCCAGGCCCTGGAAATATGCTCCTCTAATGTAAAGGGAGTGACCCTTCTCCCACTAGCAAATGGGGGCAAGGGGGACACTCCACTTCTTTTCTCAGTCCAAAGAGCGGGCTTGGAGTGGCTCACCCACTACCTCATCACATCATGATTAAAGGGGGAAATCCCCTCATCAGTCATCCATGAAACTTAATTGTGCCCAGAGCTTTGCAAGCGGAATACCTGCATATTACCATAGCCCAGGGCTCTGATAATCAGGTTTGCACTGGTACATGTGCACTTACAGGACTGCACCCTCCTGCTGGCCTGGCCACTGCCCAAAGGGCTCTATGAAATAGCTTTTGGCACTGGCCTCATACCCTACCAAAGTTGAGGTCTTCCCCAGGAAGAGACGGGCAGCAGTGCTAGCCCTCTTCCTGAGGTTTAGCCTAGTGGTTAAACAAAGGCCAAAAGTTTACCTCCCAGCAGCCAGATCACCTTCAGAGCTGTGTGACATCTTCAAAATGTAATGAAAACAAGGGGAGCTAGAGAGGGGGCAAAAATTGTGTTATTCAAAAGTGACCTCATGGAGATTCTTGCTCCCATTGTCCTCCTGGTATTGACTGACGTAGCCCCTTGAGCCACCTTGTAGGCTCTGTCAGTGATGCTTTTCCTGCAGCAGGGGCTACAATTAACAGCCAATGTAGAAAGAACAGTAGGGATGGCTGTGGTTTTGCTCTTTGGAATAGAGGACCCAAGACAAATCAGAAAGGTCTCTAAACCTCATGAAAACCTTCCTCGCAAGTAGAAGGATCATAAATTTAGACAGCAGAGCAGGGACTTCCCTCCAAAACAAACAAGGGGTGTTTCTAAAAGAGTGGGGGAGAGTGAGCCACTGAGGGAGGGGGAAATGTTGTGAGTAGGAGATGGGGCCTTGGGGGAAGGGCCTCAGGGAAGCGGGGGCTAGGGTGTTCTGTTTTGTGCAATTAGAAAGTTGGCGACCCTAGACACTAGAGGGGAAGGCTCTGAGTTACTACAGAGAATTCTTCCCCAGGTGTCTGGCTGGTGGGTCTCACGCCCAGGCTCAGGTCTAACTGATCACCAGTTGGGAAGGAATTTCCCCCCCAGCTCAGATTGGCAGAGGCCGGGGGGCAGGGGGGGAGAATGCAATAACTCAGTGCAGGGGTTGTGCAGGCCTGAAGGTCACCCACTGAACACAAGGGCACAGGTATATAAAATAAGCAGTTACAATAGGAAACATCTTTATTTAGAATCCTTGTGTTGTACATGAACAGAGCTTAGACTGTACGATACCAAGACCACCACGGTGGTGAACAGCAAGCACCACGTAATAATAGGGAGGCAAGATTCCCATCTCATCCCACTCGGATGCTATTGGAACCCAGTAGGTTAATTATTGGTACGTGACTGGAGGAGGTATGGCTCTGACTCCTCCCTGAGTCAGTGGGAGGTAGGAGTAGCCAGCAAGAGGCACCAGCGCCCCGTGAGGAAGAGGTGGGAAGAGAAGAAATGCTCTCCTCACCCTACGAAAGAGCAGAAAGGCATTTGAAAGTAGGGTAAAGCCAAGAGACCTGTCACCATGGCAGAGCCACACTGTGAGAGACCAGATAGGAGCCCACCGGAGGAAGCTATTTCTTCTGGGCTTTGACCTGGCTGTCAGGTGGGATGGCCTTCCCCAGGTGCTGCCCCACACTCAGCCCATATTGCTGAGCTTTCTGGCGGTCCTGCACCTCCTGTTTCAGCACAAAGCCCCCCACATAGCTCAAATCGAAGTTGCTGTCTGGAACAAAACTGATGGGTTTCTCTTCCCAGATAGCTGCCAGTCGCTTCTTCCAGTCCTCCAGGATCTGCAAACGGGCATCCTCAGGAGCGTGACTAATGCTGTAGGCAATTTGGGGCTCCAAGACTTGGAAGCCACAGAAATGGAGCACGCCATTCTAGAGTGAGAAAACACAGGAAAGCTCTAAGATTGCCAAGGCTCTTATTTGGGTAGAAGGGGACATGCCGCCTTCAGTTCAAGGCTATTTCAACTACGGGTAACAGCACACACTGGTACCCTCAAGGCTTCTGGTTTGCTATGAAAATCTAATTCCTCAAGTCATGTCTTGTTCTATGGGTTTAGCCGTACAGCAGGAGGGGTGACTTGCATCCCCTTGCGCTGCAGGAATTTTGGTCTGGAGTTTTATAGATTCCAAGACCAGAAGGGACAATTGTGATCATCCAGTCTGACCTCTGCTGTAGCACAGGCCACAAAACTTCCCAAAGCTACTTCCCAGTACATAGCTTCTAGAAAGAGATCCAATCTTCATTTTAAAATTGCCCGTGATAGAGAATGCACCAAAACCCTTGGTTGGTCCCATGGTTAAGTACTGTTTCCCCTCTGATTTTGTCAAGCTTCCAGCCACAGGATCTTGTTCTACTTTTGTCTGCTAGATTGTGCTGCCCATTATTAAATATCTGTTCCCCCTGGAGGTACTTCAACCGCACTCATCAAGTCACCCCTTACCCGTCTCTTTGTTACACTCCTTGAGCCTATCACCATAATGCAGGTTTTCCAATCACGTAATCAGTCTCATGGCTCTTCTCTCAAATTTACAACATCCTTCTGGACTTGTGGGCACCAGCACTGGACACAGGATTCCAGCAGTGGTCGCACCAGTGCCCAATACAGAGGTAAAGTGACCTCTCTGCTCCTACGTGAGATTCCCCCTGTTCATGTATCCCAGTCAGTGTTTCACTGAAAGCTCACGTTCAGCTGAGTATCCCCAAAACTCTTCCCAGGCTCCAGCCCATAAGTAAGGCTGACAGTCTTTGGACCTAGCTGTACCCCTTTATTTTACCCATACTAAAATTCAGTGTTTGCTTGGGCCCAGTTTATCTAGTGATCCAGATCGCTCTGTAGTAGCCACCCGTCCTCTTCATAATTCACCAATCCCTCAATTTATGTCAGCTGCAAACTTTATCAGTGAGAATTTTATGTTCTCTTCCAGATCACTGATAAATAACAAGGTCAGGAACCAGTCCCTGCGGCAGCCCGCTAGAGACGCACATTATGGCGGTTCCCCGTTTAGAATTACATTTGAGACCTATCAGTTAGCCAGCCTTTAATCCATCTTGTCTGTGCCATGTTAGTTTAATATCATTCTAGTTGTTTTAATCAAGATAAAATGTGATAGTCAAATGCCTTACAGAAGTCTACCTCTATACACATGAACACTACTACCTTTACCGACCATACTTGTAATCTCATTTAAAAAAAATCAAGTTAGTTTGACAGCAGCTATTTGCTATAAACCCAGGTTGATGTGCATTAATTACATTATTACACTCCATTATCTTGGATGTCAGGCTGACATGCCTATCATTACCCAGGTCATCCCATCTACCCTTTTTAAATATTGGCATAATATTAACTTTCCTCCAGTCTTCTGGAACTTCCCCCAGGCTCCAAAACTTACTGAAAACCAACATCAATGGGCCAGGGAGCTCCTCAGCCAGCAGGTTTCAAACTCTTCGACGCGATTTCTCTGGACCTGCTGATTTTAAACTGACTAATTTTAGTAGCTGCTACTTAACAGTTGCTTGAGAATGGAAACAGTGTTGCCATATGAGTCTCCTGTTTCCCTCCCTTCCACACACACAGAAAATATAGAATAGATATTTTCTGCCTTGTCTGTGTTATTGATATTTCTCTACCCTTTCCATCTAGTAATGGATCAATACCATTGTCAGGATTCTTTTGTTCCTAATATATTTTAAAAACTCCTTATTGTTCTTTACTGTAACTGGCCATAGATTTTTCCTTGTGTCCCTTGGCTTCCCTTATCAATTTTCTATAAGGCCTAACTTCTGATTTATAGTAGTTACTATCAATTAACCCTTTCTTTCTTTTGTTATAGAATACATTCACCTGCCTTTACTTACCCTCTAAAACCAAATTGTTTTTTTAACCAATATAGCCTCCATCCTCAACTGTGGCTTTTTAGGCATCTAATAGTGTTCTTAAACAATTCCCAATTATTCACTTTTTTCCTGATTAAATTCTACCTCCCAGCTGATTTGGCTCAATTGTTTTCAGCTTGGTGCTTTAAAAAGGTCAGTTTCACAAGATGAGGGCAAATAAAGAGTTCCCCCATGTTAGATGTAACGCTTTCTGAGTGAGGAGGTCATCCATAATTAAAAATGGTTTTCCCCTACACGTTACAGACAGGTGCATAAGGAGACAGTCATCGTGTTGTGATTGGGTAGTCTGTTCGACACCAGCGGATACCAGCTTTTGTGCCTTATCTGTTAGGACATTGCTCCATAAGTATTAAAGATCATCATCTGCCACGTTTTCAGTGACTCAGAAACAGGTTATGCCATTTCCCGACAGAGCGTCATCGTCAGTACAAACTATCACCAATGGATCCTGGCCCGCTGACTTCAAAAGCCTATCCAGTCTTCGAGAGAAGTCTCATGTCCTGGCTCTGGGAAGGCAGCACACGCTCCTGCTGCCACTTGTCCCTTGCAGAATTTTCTTCTAGACTAGTATTGAAACAAGGATTGCCATCTGCCTTGGGTGGCTGGAGAACTGTGGGCAAGCTTGATTTTCTTGTGGGTTGTGCTGAGCTGCCAGTCACACATGTCCCCACACATCTCTGTTCCCCTGGACCAGCTGGCTCTTGAGAATTATCTTCCACAATTTCCACATTGAAGATCCAGTATCAACTGGAAACTTCCATCTGTGTAAAATTCCTCCTGGTCCTCTCTGGTGGCCACAGTCTGCCCATCCTCATTGGGCTCTAGCTGAGGTGACTGCCTGCCCCGGCAGTTATGAGCTGCTAAGCCTCCTCTGACTCTGCGTCTGACTCCTGGACTTGCCCAGGATTTGGATTTTTTGGGGTAGCCTGGTTTGCTTGGTATACCATGAACTTGACACTTGTACCCAGTACGTTTAAGCCAAATTAAAGCCCATTAATCACTTTAGTAGTAGAACTTGGCATTGCTGAGATGGCCAGCAAGAGCCTGCTCAGGGGCACAGGAGCGGTGTCAAACGTGGGACAGCGGACCTTGTAAACGGGGTACGTTAAAGCAGCATGCTCTGAGATGTGAGCTCCTTGCCCTCAGCTTCCAGGTGGGAACCACAAGAATCCCCTTCCTCCTTCCCCCACCCCCCACGTTGTGGCCACCATCCCCCTCTCTTCAGATCCATCAACACCATTCAGTCAAAGCAGAATTTCCTTGCTCTGGGACGTGTGGATCACCTGTGATCTAAGAGTGGTTAAGACGTCACTTGAGCATTCATGTCAGAGACAGAAGTGACAAGCCATCTCGTAGCAATAGACAGCCAGAGGGAGTTCTATATACCAAGCCAGTGCCTGAATTCCACCTAACATCTCCCCAGTGTGCACAGAGTCCTGTTTTCCACTCTCCTTTACAACCTGTTAGGATCCTTTGCCCTTTTCCAGAGAGAGGGCAAGGATCTCCCAACTGGAGTCTTTACTGAATGTCAGAGGCCGATTTCAAGCCAAGATACCCAACTCCCTCCTGTTCCCATGAACTCCACTGCATGCTCCAAGACCTCGGTACGAAAAGGGCCACAGAACTTAGAAGAGGGAAAGTTCCATCAAGTACATTCCCAGGGTCAGAGCAGGACTGTTCCCTGCAGTACAGTACCTAGTGCTTTTAGTCTAGTTGTAGAGTCCCCAAGCAACACAACTTCTACTCCCTCCCCCGCACATCTCCCAATAAAGCCTGGACTTTAACTTCATCCCATGTTCCCCTTTGTGGAAAACACGACCTCCTTAGAAAGTGCCACGAATGTTCTACTTTGACACAAGTTTCTTTCATAGTTGTAAACCCGATACCTGCAGTGGCCAGAGGAGGATGTTGATGTCTCCGTTGGTGCCCGTGGGGGTGTACATGGGGCCAGTCCCGCCCGTGGTGAAGGAGAGCACGGCCTTCTTTTTCTGTGGAAGAAAAACTGCAATCACACCCGGAGCAGCCGTTGTAAGGCAGCAGGATCCAGGAGCAGAGCTAAGCCAGTGTGAGTGGGGGCGGCTGCGCTGTGTGAACGGGAAATGCCAAGTGGCCACCGCTGTATCAAACGCTGCTCGCCTGCACTTTGATTGCTGCTGAGAAGCCGGGCTGGGAGGAGCAGCGGCAATGTCCCTGGGGGGGACAGGCTCTGAGTGCAGACACATGCTGGTCTAGAGGACCAAGAGCCAGGCTGGGTGTCAGGAATTCCAGGGAGCTCTAGTTTGGATACTCAGCTACCTGAAAGGGCGGAGGATGGGCACGAGCCCCGTAGTGTGAGGGTTACATTTATTAACGAGATTCCATTGCATATTTTCAAAGCACTGCCCCTTGCGACTCTCCCCAAGGTAGAATTTGGCCAGCATGCCAGCAGCATCACAGCAATTCAGGCTCTGCTGAGCCTAGAACCGGGAGGGAGGGGAAGGGTAGAGCAGCTGGCTCACCAGTCAATAGGGGCAGAAAAGTGTCCCCCACACGGGGAATTCTGGATTTTATCTCAGCTGCAGTTAGATTCTGCTTCATTACAGAACCAACCCCCACAGATGCCCTGTAATTCTTCCCTGATAGGCTCCCTCCTAGATCTTGCTGAATTAGAAGCACCTACTGACATCTGCATCTGTCTCTGTTGGAAGAGAGAGCATCAGTTCAGAGCACATACGTTCTGCCAGGTCATCTGGGACCTGTCTGCTCCACACTGGAAGTGAGCTGGGGTTCAACCAAGGGACAGACTCCTCGATGTTAGAACACGGTGTAAGTACCAATCCACACCCGCCTACCTGAAAGGGCCCACTGCCATACATCTTGCTACGGGAGTAGGCAAATCCTTGTGTCAAAACACGTTCAAACCAGCCCTTCAGGATGGCAGGCACGCTGAACCAGTAGATGGGGAACTGTAGTAAGGCACAAAGAGAGAAAAAAATCGGATTGCAGCTCTCCATTTCCCAAGATAGCACATTGCAACACGACTACAGCATCAGAACGGCCAGACTGGATCAAACCATTGGTCCATCTAGCCTAGTGTCCTGTCTTCCGACAGTGGCTGGTGACATGCCTCAGAGAGAATGAGCGGAACAGGGCAGTTATCGAGTGATTCATCCGCTGTCTTCCAGTCCCAGCTTCAGGCAGTCACAGGCTTAGGGACACCCAGAGCATGGGGTTGTGTCCCCGACTATCTTGCTAATAGCCACTGATGGCCCTTTCCTCACTGAACTGATCAAATTCTTTTTTTAAACCCTGTTATAGTCTTGGCCTTCACGACATCCCCTGACAGAATTCAACAGATTGGCTGTGTGTTATGTGAAGTCCTTTTGTTTTTTTAAACCTGCTGCCTATTAATTTCATTGGGTGACCCCTGGTTCTTGTGTTATGTGAAGGAGTAACTAACTTTTTCTCCACACCAGTCAGGATTTTAATAGACCTCTGTCATACCCCCTTTAGTCATCTCTTTTCCAAGCTGAACAGCCCCAGGCTTTTTCATCTCCTCATATGGAAGCTGTTCCATACCCCTAACCATATTTGTTGTCCTTCTCGGTTCTATTTTTTTCCGGATGGGGCAATCAGAACTGCACACAGCATTCAGGTGTGGGCGTACTCGGGATTTATATACTGGCATGATGATAACTTTTGTCTCATCTATCCCTTTCCCAACGGCTCCGAACATTCTATTAGTTCTCTGATTGCCGCTGCGCACTGAGCAGACGTTTTCAGAGAACTACCCCCAGTGACTCCAAGATCTCGGTCTTGAGTGGTAACAGCCAATTTAGACCCCATCAATGTGTATGTGTAGTTGGGATTATGTTTTCCAATGTGCATTAACTTTGCATTTATCGACACTGAATTTCATCTGCCATTTTGTTGTCCAGTCACCCAGTTTAGTGAGATCCTTTGTAACTCTTCATGGTTTGCTTTGGACTGATCTATCTAGAGTAATTTTCTATTGTCTGTAAACTTTGCATCCTCACTATTTACCCCTTTTTCTGGACCATTTCTAAATATGCTGAAGAGCAATGGTTTCAGTACAGATCCCTAGGGGGTGTGGGGGGAGACCACGCTATTTACCTCTCTCCACTGTGAAAACTAGCATCCTCCTTTTTGTATAGTTTCCCTTTTTGAAATTAAATGCTACTGTGGTGGGTTTCTTTGGTATTTTCCCTCCTACCAGGATGTTAAATTTAATTACATGATGGTCACTATTACTGAGCAGTTCAGCTATATTGACCTCTTGGACCAGATCCTGTGTTCCACTTAGGACTAAATCAGGAATTGCTTCTCCCTTTATGAGGTTCCAGGACTGGTTGCTCCCAAGAAACAGTCAATAATGGTGCCTAGATATTTTCCTCTCTGCATCCTGTCCTGAGGTGACATGTTCCCAGTCAATATGGGGACAGTTTAAATCCTCCATTATTATTGGGTCTTCTGTTTTGTAGCCTCTCTAATCTCTCTGAGTATTTCACAGTCACTGTCACCATCCTGGTCAGTAGTATATTCCTAAGGCTATAGTCTTATTCCAGCATGGAATTTCTGTCCTGATTCTCTGGGACTGGTTGATTCATTTAAGATTTTTAGTGTATCTGACTCTATGCTTTCTTTCACTTACAGTGCCACTAGTGTGGCCTACTTTGATATTCCTATATATTTTGTACCCTGGTATTACCAGGTCCCATTGATTAGCATTGTTCCACCAAGTTTCTGTGATGCCTATTATATCCATATCCTCATTTAATACCAGGCACTCTAGCTCATTCATCTTGGTATTTAGAGTTCTTATATTTGTATACAAGCACTTAGAAAATTGGTCAATATGTATTTATCTGCCTCCATGTGATGTAATTGAATGGGACTCTTTAGTTTGACTGTTTCTCTTCAGTTCCTATCTGTGCTTCAACAGGCCAGCAACCCTGAGCCTCCCTCACCCCCTGTGCACACAGGTTGGACCTGACCCCAGCTTCCCAAACTAGCACTGTGCAAGGGGGTTCTGGCACAGGAACCCAGGGATACAGCCCTGCATGACAATGGAGTCCACCTTGATGTAGAGAAATGGCTTTGGGCCTCAAACCGCCAAGCCCACCCCATAGCTAGTCACTTCTCCAGCAGGCTGAGCCTGTCCATCTCCACTGAAGCCTTGCCCTGGGGAGCCGCACAAGCCAGCGTTCAGTTCTATTACCCACACCACAGGCGGATACACATATACGTGCTGGCCAGCTTCACCCTCCGGGGCAGGAGGGATGGAGCCTTCCCTTTACAGGGACGCGATCGCCTCTCCCATTTTCCAGAATAGTGTCCGGTAACGATTAATGCTTCTCTTCCAACCCAGGACTTTCCCCTTTCCTCTGGCAGGGCGAGATGGTACCTGGAATATCAGAAGGTCTGCAGCTTCGAGCTTCTTCTGTTCTGCTACGATGTCGCTGCTCAGCCGACCTTCCGCCCACGCTGAGGCTGTCTCAGGGCTATACTTGAAGGTGTTGGGGTCTTTTGGCTTACCTGAGATAGGAGACAAAAGTCAGTGCTAGAGAACAGATGGGAAATGCTGAACTTTAAGGGGAGCAGAGGTGTTCAGTACCAGTGATGTCAGCCCGTGATGGCACAGGGTTAAACTTCATCTTGTATAGGTCAGAAACGGTGACACTCCAGCCTCCCTTCTGCAGCGCGTCCACAGCAGCATCTTTCATGGCATGACTGAAGGAGGTCTTCTCCTCATGTGCCAACACAATCAGGGCCTTTCTTCCTGCAAAACACATCGGCAAGCTAGAGCCCCTTCCTCCTTTGTGGGAGAAAGGGACACCCAAGAGACCAATTATAAAACTGAGCAGCTTTTCTATGACTTGCCTTTGGGATGACCAAGAACTGACTCTTTAGAACGGAGGGGTGACTATTCTGTGCGCTTTCAGGTCATAAACCCATAGGTGAGACTCAAAGCATTGCAAAGTGTTGTGTGATTAGCATGTGAGACTGCCCCTACTGTTCCTAAAGAACCGTGCACAGATCCTAGCTGGTGCAACAGTCCGTTTAAGCAATTGGCAGGGGTGGAGGCTACGTACATGCCTCCCTCCATGCACCCCCCCAGAGACATGCTCCTACTACAGTGCAGTACTCCAGACGCAGCAACAAATCTGAATAGAGGCAGGAGGGTTTTGGGGGCAAAGGGAGGACAAGGTATATCCCATAAAACCTTGTCTAGCAAAACTTCATACATCAGTCCAACTTGTCACCACCTCTCCTGGTCAGCCAGGGGTCAAGCTGTCATGGACAATGGTCCTCAGAGGGCAGGACAGTGATACCAGACCCTTGGCCCAAACCTCCTTTTACAGCCTGTAAATATGAAATTTATTTGCATTACTGTGGCCTCTAGGAGCCCAACGTGCTAGGTACTGCACTACCAGAGCAAAAAACGATGGTCCTTGTGCCAAAGAGCTTGCAACCCAAGTACAAGCCAAGAGAGACAGGCAGGGGCGTATGGGAATCAATGAGATAACGTTGGTTGGCACAACAGGCGATGGCCCCGGCGCACCAGCAGCCCAGTTTTCCATATGCACCATAGAAAAGGTGAGTTTTGGAGGAGGATACTGAGTTGTGTGGATGTTCATGGGAAGCACCTCGCGCGAACGGGTCAGCCTGTGAGAGAGCCTGTAGGTGCCAGTTTGAAAATGTAACTGGGCATTGGAGGCTGGCACCACGGGCTGATTTCAATACTGACTGGGAGGTGACAAGTAACCTGATAAAGAGAAACCAGTGCAGGGATACAAAAAGAGATGGGTCAGTAATCCAGATGAGAGCCCGGACAAGAGTTTTAGCTGTGTGGATGGATAGGAAAGGAGATCTTGGATGTTACACACAAAGAATCGGGAAGATGTACTCAGCCCGAGTCAGGGGCTATAACTTGGCCTTGGCAGCAGGGCTGACTTCTGTGTATTTGGGAGACAAGTGCGAAGGTGCTGCCCAACTGTGGGGAATTGCTCAACTGCTTCTACGTTATAGTTTTGAACTTGGCCTCCACCAAAACTCATTCTTCTGTCCACCAAGCCCAGCCTCTGGTCTCTAGACCCCATCCACAGCTCCTTCAGCCCTGCTCCGCTCAGATTGGTTTGACATGGATTCCAGAGCATGGAGGGAGGGTCCTGGATTAGTGAGATACTGGCCTTGTGATCGATTTATGAATGTAGACTATAGCTGTCTGTAATGGGCTGAGAGAAACCACAACTGTTTCACTATGGCTCTGCACCCAGGGCTCAGGATACTGTCACAGCCAGGCCCATGGAGAACATAAGAACGGCCAGACTGGGTCAGCCCAAAGGTCCATCTAGCCCAGTGTCCTGTCTGCCAACAGTGGCCAGTGCCAGGTGCCCCAGAGGGAATGAACAGAACAGGGAATCATCAAGTGATCCATCCCCTGTCGCACATTTCCAGCTTCTGGCACACAGAGGTTGGGGACACCATTCCTGCCCATCCTGGCTAATAGCCAGTGATGGACCGATCCTCCATGGATTTATCTAGTTATTTTTTTTAACCCTGTTATAGTCTTGGCCTTCACCACATCCTCTGGCAAGGAGTTCCACAGGTTGACTGTGCATTGTGTGAAGAAATGCTTCCTTTTGTTTGTTTTAAGCCTACTGCCTATTCATTGCATTGGGTGACCCCTAGTCCTTGTGTTAAGAGAAGGAGTAAAGAAGAGTTCGGTAGTATTGTATTATGCGGATAGCCCAGCCTGGATGAACAGCGCACCTGTCTCTCCCACAAGCAGTAACTGTCTCTCCTTTATTTCACAGTCACCACCTCCCTTTAAAAACAAAAAAAGAAAGAAAAACGACCCTAACAAGGCGCCTTTGCCATCCCGAGCAGACCTGGCCCCAGCCCCGCGGGGAAAGGCTGAGACGCGAACCCCGCAGTTCTGGGGGGGGGCTCCCCGCTGTACCCGGCTGGGGGCCAGCTCCCCCCCCCCCCCCCGCCCCCGGCGGGGGGGGGAATCGCGGACCCCCGGGGCGGGGCAGCGCCGCGCCAGGGGCCCGCCCCGCCCGGGGGTCGCGGTGTCCGGGGCCAGCGCCCCGCGGGCCGGAGCCGGGCGGGGAGCGGGGACGGGACCTGACCCGGGCGCCCCGGGCTCGGCAGACACGCGGCTCCGAAGAGCCGGCGCAGCCGTTTACACGGGGAGCGGCCCGGACCGACCCGCCGGTCCCAGTGCAGCGGCCGGGGGAAGGGACCGGGCCGGGGAAGGGCACCGGACCGGACCGGACGCGGCTCCCCGCTCACCTGCCATGGCAGCGACGATCCGGAGTCAAGGCCGCAGCACGAATAGGTGGGGCGGCCCCTCGGCAGCGCTTATACCGGCCCGGCCCCTCCTCCCCCAGCCCGCGGGCGGCCAATGCGGGAGTCGGGGCGGGGCGCCCGGGGCAGGAGGGGCCTTGGCGGGCGAACATCACCTCCTGCCGGGCCCCACCCCCCCCCCCCCCCCGGGCTTCCCCCCCCCCGGCCGAGTCCCCCCCATCTCCCCCCCCACAGGGACAGCCCCTCCTGGCTCCCCTTCCCTGGGGCATGCCCAGATGATGCCCCTCCGTCTCCCCGGCACAATCCCCCAGGCCAAGCCAATGGTTAGTGATGGGGGGGGTCTTGGAGTACCACAGCCCTGTATCCTTCTGCCTGTGACCCCTCGCCTCCAGAGCCAGGGGTGGTCCCGAATGCCCAGGCAGTGGCACCTGGGAGCATCTTGGCCACAGTAATGTGGGGTCACAGGGGTCAGGAGTCAGGTCCCCAGAGCGAGGAAGTTGGCTGAACAATAAACACTGGTTCTGTTTATTCGCCTTCTGGGTGTAGAGCCTGACATAGGGTTGCCGACCCTCCAGGATTGGCCCAGAGTCTCCAGGAATTAAACATGAATCTTTCATTAAAGATATCACCTGGTGAAATCTCCAGGAATACATCCAACCAAAATTGGTAACCCTAGCCGGACAGTCACGCTCAGCTCAGGTTTTCTAGCTTCTCCTCTGCAACCATGAGGGCTAGAAACGTGCTACTTTTAAAAAATGAAAGCTGAGATTGTCTCCTGGTCACAGGATTCCAGGGGCTGAAGATTTAAGTAAATCACCAAAATCATAAGAGTTACCAAGCTTGCCTGCAAAGGGCTACGAGTAGGCTTGGCACGTCATAGCCCCGGTCTCCCAGAGTGTGCTGAGTCACTGTGACCAAAGGTTTCCAGATATCAACTCTGATGTTAGGGGTGTGGTTTGTACAAACAGAGCTGTGATCTTGAGGCTGTGCGTGGGATTTGCAGAGGTCTTGAGGGAGTGGAAACTGGAATAAGCACAGAGAAGGGCTACCAGGGGAATGGAGAACTGATCTTACCAGAAACAACTGAAACAGCTTTGCTTGTTTAGACTTGTGGTTTTCAACCTTTTTTCATTTGTGGATCCCAGAAAAATTTTGAATTAAGGTGCGGCCCCCTTTGGAAATCTTAGATCACAGGTTGAAAACCACTGGTTTAGACTTTCAAAAAGAAGGCAGAGAGGGGATATGATTCCTCTCTACATCAGGGATAAAAAACACCACGGAGGGAAGATCTATTCACACTGAAAGGGTATGTCTACACTACAGGATTAATCCGAATTTAGATAATTCGAATTTGGGAAACAGGTTGTATAAATTCGATTGTGCGCGGCCACACTAAGCACATTAATTCGGTTTTTAACCACATTAATTCGGTGGTGTGCGGCCACACTACCCCATTACTTTAACCACAGTAATTCGGTGGTGTGCGGCCACACTAACCCTAATTCGAATTAACAAAATCGATTTAGGCACTACTCCGCTCGTCGAGGTGGAGTACAGAAATCGATTTTAAGTGCCCTTTAATTCGAATTAACTGGCTCTGTAGTGTGGACGGGTGAAGGGTTAATTCGGATTAACGCAGCTAAATCCGAATTAAAGTCGTAGTGTAGACCAGGCCAAAGACAGTGTTGGCATGAGAACAAATGGGGATAAACTGCCCATGAATACATTTAGGCTGGAAATTAGAAGATGATTTCTAACCATTGAAGGAGTGAGATTCTGAACAGCCTTCCCATAGGAGCCGGGGGAAAGAACCTAACTTGTTTTAAGATAGAGCTTGATAAGTTTATGGACAGAATCGTATCATAGGATTTCCTCTAGCTTTGTGTCCCTGAGTGGGAGCTCTTTCAGGCTGTGATACCATTAGCCCTTCTAACCTGAGCACTTAGCCAGGTTTTGGGATCTAGTGGATTGTTTCTGTTAGGAGAAGTTGATGAGCGAGTCGGGTATTTCTCTGATGCAATCCTGTTTAGTTACAAAGAATATACATAAAGTCCTGTTTCCCAGCTGGAACCAAACAGCAGGAGACAGTTGCTTTGCTCATAGTTCCAAGCCCCTTTTCAACCAGCACTCAGCCCTCAGGTGCGCTCTCAGCTTTTTCTCAGGGTCATGCTACCAGGCGCCTGTGCCTGTGTCCTTGGCGTTCTGCTGCTTCGCTGGGTGCGTTTCTTGCTGCTTTTCTCACTTCCTCCCCCCCCGCCCCCATCAATGCCCTAGCCACCCTGTGTTCGCTATATCCATGCCCAGAGAACCCCCTTGGGCCACATGGCTCAGGGTCCACTGCCTGCTGGGTGGTGCCCTTGCTGCTTCAGGTATTTGGTGCCATAAAGGAGCTCAATTGCTTTTTACGCTTATCCTGCGGGAAAGGCAGCAGTTACACCACCAGGTTCAATGAGGTGGCGCCCATCCCACAACTGTCACCACAACAGGAAGAGCAGAGGATGCCAGATTTGTAAAGGGTATGTCTACACTACGGGATTAATCCGAATTTAGATAATTCGAATTTGGGAAACAGGTTGTATAAATTCGATTGTGCGCGGCCACACTAAGCACATTAATTCGGTTTTTAACCACATTAATTCGGTGGTGTGCGGCCACACTACCCCATTTATTTTAACCACATTAATTCGGTGGTGTGCGGCCACACTACCCCATTTATTTTAACCACATTAATTCGGTGGTGTGCGGCCACACTAACCCTAATTCGAATTAACAAAATCGATTTTGGCGCTACTCCGCTCGTCGAGGTGGAGTACAGAAATCGATTTAAAGCCCCCTTTAATTCGAACTAAATGGCTCTGTAGTGTGGACGGGTGAAGGGTTAATTCGAATTAACGCTGCTAAATCCGAATTAATCCCGTAGTGTAGACCAGGCCAAAGTGTCCACAACCCAATTGTCACATTTGTGGCCACAATTTGGCATATGCAAAACCTCCACATTGTCCCATGTCAATCATGCCGTTCGAGGACTGTCAGGCGCGAGTGTAGTGGCTGTTTTGAAAATATGACCCCCGGCTGTCCTTGCTTCCACTGAGGGGACCCCCAAGTCTCTAGCGAGGAACTAGCTGACTCTGAACTATTTTTTGTCCTTTGGCCCTAAACTGCAGGGTAATCTCACAGCAACAACACTATCCTGTGCCTCCCAGTTCTCTTTTATGAACTGGCTGACTGTCCCTTGTGATAAGAGGAATTGTGAGTAGAGGTAAGCCAGGGCCATTCTACATGAAGTTGTCAGACCCGTACTGAAGAACATGGGTGTAACTCCCTCGGATAACAGCAGCAAACAAAAGATTTTGCCCTGTGGCTGCTCAACTACAGAGAAATAGGTGTGACTGTTGAACATGTGCCGAGGCTATAAAGTGCATGGCAGGGTTACCTCTGAGAACACTCACTTCCTCTACCACATTTCCCATCAGCTACATGGGGGCAAAGAGACTTGGGACATCTTGCTTTTCTTTTGAAGGAAGCTCAGGTTTTTAGCCCAGGGTCTGGTTGGAGGCCCTATACACAGCAGTATTGTAATTACTGAGTGGAGTTAGATCAGTGGCGTAGCCAGGATCCAAGAGCAGGGGGAGCAAACATAAAAAAGGCGGCCCCCCTTGGCTCCTCCTCTGGCCGCTCTGCGCCCCCCCCCCCCTTGGCTGGCTCCTCCGGCTGTGCCACCCCCCCCTTGGCGCTGCCGGCCGCCTTGCTGCCCCCCCTCCCCCGCTTCTGTTTTTGTTTCATTGGTTTAGTTCAGTTCTTATTTCAGTTTGGAAATCAATAATAATTAAGGCGACATTTATGTCATGGAAGTCCTGAATCTGTGACATTCTCTGCTTCACTCTGGAGCTGGCAGCCAGTGGGGCCCTGGCAGGGTTCCAGCGACAGGCGACAGCCTCCTCATGGGGCCCCTGCAAGGTTCCAGTGACAGGGGACAGACTCCTGAGGGGGCCCTCCTCCGGGTTCCAGTGATGGACGACAGCCTTGCGCCGGGGAAGGTGGATGCCTCAGGCGAGCAGGTGGGGGTGTCCCATTTTCTCTTTGGGAAATATGATCACCCTGCAGCTCCCAGCCGTTGTGGGCAGAGGGCCTTCACAACATTCTCTGGCAAGGAGTTCCACAGGTAGACTGTGCGTTGTGTGAAGAAATACTTCCTTTTGTTTGTTTTAAACCTGCTGCCTATTAATTTCATTGGTGACCCCTTGTTCTTGTGTTATGAAAAGTAGTAAACAACACTTCCTTATCTACTTTCGCTACACCAGTCATGATTTTATAGACCTCAATCATAACCTTTTCTGAGATGGGGCGACCACATCTGCACACAGTATTCAAGATGTGGGCGTACCATGGATTTATATAGAGGAGGGGAGCCGGCGGACTGCTTCTGCTGGGGGGCAAGAAGCCTGGCAAAGGCCAGGAGCTGAGGACGGTGGCTGGCCAGAGCCCTGCGTAGCAGGGTGGGCCCCACCCGGCGTGTTGGGTTGACCAGGCCCCACGGGCCTCGCTGCCTGTTAGTGGTGTTGAGACAGGCGTTGCAGCTGGGTCTGCCTAAACGTAGGGGGCTGGCAGGCCTGAAGAGTCCTTTGCTTTGTGCTTTCAGTGGATGTTGTCTACAGTGGGACCATTACACCCGCCATCACAAGACTCACCTTTCTCAGGAGATTCTGGGGATTGAACCCTTTTCCCTTGGAGCTGTGCCAGGCACAGAAACACCTCCTGGGGGCCCCACGCTCCAGACTTGCCTGCGGTGGCTCACTCACTGTGCCCTACTCTGTTCTTAAAGGGGTAGCTCCCATTTATATCACCATTATCAAAAATATATACAATAGCCAACACATATTCCAAATTATGATGAAATATAAAATGTCGCTCTATCTGTAATACATCTAGTCCAGGCACCTCCCATCGCTAATTGCATCAGCTACGTAGCAAGCTGGCAGGGGACAACCCACCTTCTTCCTGGCACACTGCCCGGGGGTCTGTGGAAGAGAGGGGAGGGCACAGGAAGAGTGGACGATGTCACTGTCTGCAGGTGTGCAAGACGAACTCTAATGGCAGAACTGGGGCAAATCCCCTTCCTAATCCTCGGATGGACGGACGCATGCGCCTCCCCCCACCTACCTTCTGATGCACCAAGTGCTCCTTCTATCTCAAAGCCCCAGAATTTAAATCCAAATGAGGGTACAGTCCACGCCTACATCCTCACTGCCAGGGCTCAATCACACTAACCTCTCAACCAGCAGGATAAGCAACCCCACGCCAAACAGAAACAAGCACCAAGTATTAGAACAACATCTAAACAAACCACCAACATGAGTCTCTGCAAAAATCAAATCCGACCCAATCACAAGCTAGCCTGCTACAGAGCCATCACCCTAGGAGATACCCCGAGACAGTGAAATATACAGAGCTCACCAAACACAGCATCAGCTACCAGAAACTACAGATGGAAACTAGGGTGACCAGATGTCCCAATTTTATAGGGACAGTCCTGATTTTTGGGTCTTTTTCTTATATAGGCTCCTATTACCCCCACTCTCTGTCCTGATTTTTCACACTTGCTGTCGGGTCACCCTAGATGGAAACTGGGAGACACAAAACCCAGTTCAAACACAGAGAGGAATGATTATGGAACCAACATCCAAAATATGAAGGTGCATGAGAAAAAGTTCCTCAGATTGCCAGATGTGATGCAAGACTCAGTCAAAAAGCAATGAGTAAAAACTGTGCCTGTCACCGCTGGAAAGAAGAGCAGCAACAAAGACACAATCTGTAGCCACCAGCTGCACAGAGAGTAAAGCTAAAAGGTGCAATCAGAGGCCTCAGCCTGCGTTGTGAAACCACATCCCGGACCCCTGGAGGGAGGCATCAGCGCGTCTTACACTTGGGCAACGCTTTTCTAGCCAACCACGTTGTATGGAGTTGAGTTGTAGACACTATAGCCAAAGGGCTGTTTTCTCTCTCAACAGGGAACTATTGGCCTTCAAAGGAACAGACAAAGATTTTTGCTGAAACTTGATACGTTTGTTTGTGAGATCCCCAAAGAAGCTGTTTGCAGAGATGTGAAAGTTCCACATCGGAATGAAATCAGTAATCCTTCCCACCCAGAACACCAGGGCTGCAGCCTTGCTGCTTTAGCTGCCACAGCCGACAGGGGCGGCTCTAGGCACCAGCAAAGCAAGCAGGTGCTTGGGGCAGCCCATTTGCAGGGGCGGCAGGGATCCAGCCTGGGAGCTGAGAACCAACAGGGGGCCCTGGGAGCTGTAGTTCCTTGGTTAGCTCCCTGCCTATAGAGCCAGCCCTGGAGCAAGGAAAGAACTACATTTCCCAGCATTCCCTTGGCCACTACCAACAGGAAAGAGGGGGAGGGAGTGAGGAAGCTGAGACCTCATGCTGCAGCCTGCTGTGAATGGAGAGCTGCACTGTGAGTAGGGATACCATATTTTAACATTCAGAAAATAGGACACTCCACGGGGAGGGAGGGTAGCCCCACCCTGCCCCCATCCACTCCCTCCAACTGCCCCCCACAGAAACCCCAACCCATCCAACCCCCCTGCTCCCTGTCCCCTGATCACCCCCTCCCGGGACCCCTGCCCCAACTGCCCCCCAGGACCCCACCCCCTATCTAAGCCCCACTGGTCCTTGTCCCCTGATTGCCCCCTCCTGGGATTCACCCCCTATCTAAGCCTCCCTTCTCCTTGTCCCCAACTGCCCCCTCCTGAGACCCCCCCCAACTTCCCCCCCTAGGACCCCACCCCCTACCTGTCCCCTGACAAACCCCTGGGACTCCCATGCCTATCCAACTGCTGCCTGTCCCCTGACTGCCCCCCAAACCTCCACCCCATCCAATACCCCCTGCTCCCTGTCCCTTGACTGCCCCCCCCGGATCTCCCTATCCCTTCTCCAACCCCCCAGCCCCCTTACCGTGCCACTCAGACCAGCGTGTCTGGCTTCGCGCAGCGCCAGACACGCTGCTGCATACATGCTGCCGTGCTCCCCTGAGGAGCCACAGCCCCCACCCCGCCTTCCAGATTTGAACACCTCAAAATTCAGGAGTGCTCAAGCTCAGTTTGGGCAGCTGTTACTTCATTTCTCCCAAATCAAATATACTGATCCACTGTAACTTGCTGTAGAAAAAGTAGGATAAAATTGAGCAAGAAATGCTTCCCAGTGGTTATTAGGACTGGAATTGCTATTTTCAACAGCCATTGCCTTTTGTTTGTTTGTTTGTTTAAAAGGAAGACAGTGATATTGCATTGGCAAATTCCCTATAGAAACAAAGAGTGGAACAAAAGAATAATAAAGGCACCTCAACTTTTCCTCATTTATGTAGGACAGTCTTATAATATGCATCCAGATATCCTCCAATCACACAAGCTGAAAATTGTTCCAGTTTACTGCAATTCTGTAACCATATGGGAACCAATCCTGTCTGTGTTCTGTGCACACCTAAAATTCCTGCTGAATGACCTGCCGTGGGAGCGAGTTACCAGTGACCCAGGACTGCAGTGGAAGGAGGGTGCAGGTGGGGGAGAGGGGAGAGCCCAGGGCTGGGGCGGCAGGAGGTGTGTGTGTGGGGCAATGGTGGAGGGGTAGGGGGGAGCCCAGAGCTGGGGCGGCAGGGGGGTGCGGGTGGGGGGAGTGAGAGCCAAGGGCTGGGGCAGCAGGGGGGTGTGGATGGTGGGGGAGAGCCTAGGGCTAGGGTGGCAGGGGGGTGCGGCGAGGAGCCCAGGGCTGGGACGGGGGGCAGCCAAAAATTTTTTTGATTGGGGCGGCAAAAAAGCTAGAGCCGGCCCTGTCAGCCGAGCAAGTGTCATCACTACCACCAGAAAAAGGACCATGGAGACATTTGATTCATGCCTTAATTTGCCTTTCGTGCTGACACGGAGCTCTTCTTCAGATCTGGCCAAGGCTCTCAGAGTGTCACAGCTAGATACACGGTTGATCAGATAGTTTAGCATAAGTAGTTAGCACATATGCTAAGGGACCATTCAGGCCTGGTAACACCCCTATAGTCATAGGACAAAAAGTGGGGGTTAGTGGGTTACAGATTGTTGTCATAATCAATAAACCCAGTGTCTTTATGAAGACCATGCTTCTTAGGCCTTGTCTACATGACACAGTTTTATTCGGCACAAGGAAGGTTACCAAGGTAGTTGAAAAGCGGCTGGCGATGCCCATGGAATGATGGGATTGAGAAACCTTCATTATGTGACACTGTACCTGCCCCATGAGGCATTGCAAACCCTTCCCAAAGCACCCTGCGGCCAGTTGCACAGTGGGATCGCTACCCACAGTGCACTGCTCTCTATGTCATTGCAAGAGCTGCTAGAGTGGATGTGTTCCACTGACACAAGGAGCATAGTGTGGACTCACAACAGCGGTTTCATCACAGCAGTGGCTGTATGTTGGCGTAACTTGTGTTGACAGAACTCTGTAGTGTAGACAAGACCTTAGTACAGGGGTTCTCAAACTGGGGGTTGGGACCCCTCAGGGGTCATGAGGTCATTACATGGGGGGTTCGCGAGCTGTCAGCCTCCACCCCCAAATCCCGCTTCACCTCCAGCATTGATAATGGTGTTAAATATAAAAAAATGTGGTTTTACTTTATAACGGGGGTCGCACTCATATGCTTGTTGTGTGAAAGGGGTCACCAGTACAAAAGTTTGAGAACCACTGCCTTAGTGTCTAGCAGTTATGAATTTAAGCTCTCAGGTTCATCTTTTGAAAGTGTCATGCAGATTTCCTTTGAGGATGAAGTCGGATGCAGAGTGATCGCTTTGTGAAAAGTGTTCATCCACAGGTGACAGGGTGTTTTTGTTTTGTTATCATTTTTCAATGTGAGTTCATTCGAGAGCGTAGTGATTGTCTGGTTTCACCCACATAGTTGTTATGGGGCATTTAGTGCATGAAATGAGGTTCACCACATGTTGAGATTGTGCAGGACACGTGGATCTCGAAAGGTGTGTTGTGAGGGGTGTTGATCACTGTAGCAGTGGAGCTGTGTCCGCAGATTTTGCATGCATTGTTCTGGCAGGGGCTGGTGCCATTTGTGGTGGTGTGTCTTAGTCTGTGTTACAGAAGCACAAAAGTATGTCCCTTAAAAGCCCCCGAGATGATTTTGTACCCGTGGAGAACACGGCAGCATGCTTCCCAGAGACCCTGGCCCACTGAAAAAACGGGCCTCTGCCATGGCCAGAGACATTTGGCCACAAGCCGGCCACACATGCTGCTGTATTGTCTTTCCTGTGTTTGAACCAGCAGAGGAAGGGTCTTCAGTGAGATCAGCATCTGGATGGGAGAATCTCTTGCCAGTGGCCCAGGAGCCAGAGTAGTTTTACGTCTGTAGCTTTTAGAATCATATAAATATGACAGGTTTCCACACACCTCTTTTTGCCTTATGATCTGCCCCTAGCTCTCATTTTTGGACACGGGGATTTTTGATACCGTTGCCCATTTTGAAAAAAGTTTTATAAAATTATTTAATTTATCCTTATTGGATGCATTAGAACTAAACGAATAAATATAGCTTTCATGCCTTTTCCTAGTTTTTGGAGGAAAATATGCTTTTTATAATCATAGAATCATAGCACTGGAAGGGACCTCGAGAGGTCTCTAGTCCAGTCCCCCACACTCATGGCAGGACTAAATATTATCTAGACCATCCCTGACGGGTGTTTGTCCAACCTGCTCTTAAAAATCCCCAATGATGGAGATTCCACAACCTTCCTAGGCAATTTATTCCAGTGCTCAACCACCCTGACAGTTAGGAAGTTTTTCCTAATGTCCAACCTAAACCTCCCTTGCTGCAATTTACGCCCATTGCTTCTTGTCCTATCCTTAGAGGTTAAGAAGAACAATTTTTCTCCCTCCTCCTTGTAACAACTTTTTATGTACTTGAAAACTGTTATCATGTCCCCTCTCAGTCTTCTCTTCTCCAGACTAAACAAACCCAATTTTTTCAATCTTCTCTCATAGGTCATGTTTTCTAGATCTTTCATCTTTTTTTGTTGCTCTTCTCTTGACTTTCTCCAATTTGTCCACATCTTTCCTGAAATGTGGCGCTCAGAACTGGACACAAGACTCCAGTTGAGGCCTAATCAGTGCGGAGTAGAGTGGAAGAATTACTTCTCGTGTCTTGCTTACAACACTCCTGCTAATACATCCCAGAATGTTTGCTTTTTTTGCAACAGCGTTACACTGTTGACTCATATTTAGCTTGTGATTCACTATGACCCTCAGATCCCTTTCCGCCGTACTCCTTCCTAGGCAGTCATTTCCCATTTTGTATGTGTGCAACTGATTGTTCCTTCCTAAGTGGAGTACTTTGCATTTGTCCTTATTGAATTTCATCCTATTTACTTCAGACCATTTCTCCAGTTTGTCCAGATCATTTTGAATTTTAATCCTATCCTCCAAAGCACTTGCAACCCCCCCCCCCAGCTTGGTATCGTCCGCAAACTTCATAAGTGTACTCTGTATGCCATTATCTAAATCATTGATGAAGATATTGAACAGAACTGGACCCAGAATCGATCCCTGTGGGACCCCACTCGTTATGCCCTTCCAGCATGACTGTGAACCACTGATAACTACTCTCTGGGTATGCATTTAGGGTAGTTCTAAATAAAGACTAGTAAACAGGTGTACAAAGTCAGAGTGATAAAAGAATAAAGGAGGAGGATTAACCTGCATTAGGGTGACCAGATGCTAACTGCAAAATATCGGGACCGACGCAGGGGGAGCGCCTTTACACTCACCCGTCTGGGTTTTCGGCTGCATTTCGGTGGTGGGTAATAAATTTTGCCGCCAAAGAAAGAAGTACCCGCCGCCAAAATGCTGCCGAAGACCGTCAGCGACTGAAGTACCTGCCGCCGAAGTCCCGCTGAGATCTGAATGTGCCGGGTGAGTGTAACAATTGAAAAGGCGCTCCCCCTCCCTCTCACCGCCGCCTAAGCATGAAGAAAAAAAAAAAGCGCCCGAAACAAAATATCGGGACAATACTTCGGTCGGGACGTGGAACAAACTGCTCGATATCAGGACAGTCCCGATTTTATCGGGACGTCTGATCACGCTAACCTGCATTCTTACCGAAAAATAATTTTAACATAGCACATTTCTAAATAAAATCATGAAATAACTTACTAAATCTTAGTAACAGTGGAATAAATAATTGTTAATACATATATCTATATCAGTGTGTGTATATATATTATATATATAACATACATTTTTAAAGGAAAAATATTCTTTTGATGTAGTTAGTGCATTTCTAAATAAAGTCATTAAATAATTGTGCAACGTATTAATGACAGGAATAAAGGGGAAGTATTAATACATATATAAACATACATTTTAGCAAAAATAATTGTATGCAGTTATTACACTTCTAAATATAGTTGATTAAACAACGGCACAAAGATCACAAAGTATTAGTGATAGAGAACCTGCATCCAGAGAGCTAGTCACATACTACAGGGGACAGACATCTTTCAGAGATTACTAAAAAGGTTTTAAAACAGCAAGAAAGGAAAAAAAGGCAGAGAGAAGAAAGAAGTATCTCACACCACAGAGTTACTGGCCAAATGACACAAACCCCTCTGTTCTAGGAGCTTGTAATAACCTCATTGGCTGAGCCAATCAGAAGGTATTCTTTAATCATGGAACCTCTTGTGGACAGATCACACAATATTACAATGGGTCGCGTTTTCCTGAGTCATGCTGAGCACAGCACTTTATGGATTTATCATCAATATCTCATTGACCCAGATTTTCCTGAGTCACGCTGAACACAGCATTTTATTCACTGTCACATATTAAAATGTAAATCAGAGTTAAAAATACCTGCCCAAAGGAATTCATTTAGATTTCTCCATCAACTTTTTATTAAACCTATGTAAATTTAGCAGTTAACCTTATTTGGTTTTAATTCTGTACCAGGAATCAAATTTCCTCTTTCTACACAAAAACTTTAGCATGTGCCTTTAAAAATGGCAGACAGACCCCCTAATGAAAGGCATACGTAACTGTGACAGTCAGGATCCAGACACCCCGAGGGGACAATGGGGGGGCTGAATGCCAAGAATAAGCAGTTGACTCAGATGATTGTATGCAGTGTTATTGTGCTATAAAAACATGCCAAGTAAGGTCTTTTATGAAAACGTGTAATGTTTTGAGTGGAGTGATCGTTATGAGCCATGCATACAGGCGATGGTTATGAATTTAAGTATTTGTGTATATAGAGAACTGTGTTCATAACACTTAGGCGCCACTCTGCAGCAGGACAGTAAGCAATCGGAAGGAAGAGACACCTCCAAGACAGGTGTTTACACAAAACCCAGTGCAAGTAACAATCCATTGTACAACCCAGGAAACTGCAACAATGGGTCATTCAATTTAATAGAAAGACACTGGGAGAACTAGGAATTCCCCCACATCCAACACTCCTTTTCAAATGGAAGGGATGAAATGCATCCAGAAACCGAGGGACGCACACTTCTCTGAAACACTGGATCCCCTCAATGGCAGGGGGGAAAAGACCACGTGGCCAAGTAATGAAGTCTTTTATATTTATTGAAAACGAGCACCTATTGACTTTTGCTATAAGAAGCCCTCTTAATTTAAATCCTGTAACACCAGTTTCCAGGAGATCATTTGTAAAGTGTGAAGATTTTGGGGGTCAGTATAATATCCCCATCAAACCCCACCATGCCTGTGAAAACCACTGCTATACGTGTATAAGTACAGAAGGCGTTGAAATGTATGGGGCAAGAATGGGATGCCCCAGCTGTAAGTCCAATGCCTGTGTAGCAAAATCCAGAGCTTTGGGAACAGTTGGTAAAGTTGACTGTGAAACTAAATGTCTTTGTGGTAATGTGGTTTCTACAATGTTAAAAATCACCACTGTAAAAGCAAGACATGTTCCCGGAGTTATGAGCAGACTGACAGCACGAATGGCCCCTACTGTTTTATGTGTAGTCCTCGCTTTCTAGAAGAGGGTGAGGAGTCTCTCTTTTATGACTCTGAAGGCATGCAAGAAACTGGGCTACGTGCCAAGTTATGTCTATGCCAGGCAGCTAAATAATGCCTCCAGTTGGGACTTTAAAGGGGATGACTGTGTCACTAAGTTTGTTCGAAATGTTGTCGACAAGTATTTTAAGGGGTTCACCTTTATCGTCCACAACACTGAGAGTTACGACAGTTATTTTATCCTTAGTTGATTAAAATAAAAAATGGGCATTGACATTCTAATGCAAGGTGGAAAACTCATGTGCATAATGGGTGGGGCCTGAGAAATCAGACTTGTAGATTCTTTATGTTCTCTGTCCATGAAGCTCAGCAAGTTGCCCAAGGCCATGGAGTCGGAAGGAGTCAAGTGGCATTTCCCACACCTCAGAGAATCTGAGTAATGTGGGTCCTGTGCCTGGGGCAGAGCACATGAGGCCTGGAGCCATGGGCGGCGGGAGACTAACCCCTGGTTCCTCCCCTTGTCCCCTCCCCTTCTGCCCCCCCTCCCTCCCCTTCTATCTCCTCCTCCCCCACAGGAGCCCAAAGCACCCCCACCGCGGCCCCCCAGCCCCAGACGCCAGGGGTGGGGGGCGAGGCCCCACCCCCGATGCACCGCAGCCTCAGCGCCCCCAGCCCCTGGGATTCCGGGTGTCTGGGCAGCATGGTCGTCGCACCCCCAGTCCTGGTGCTTGGGCGGCGCAGTCACCACGCCCCCAGCCCTGGGGGTCCGGTGGCCGGGCAGCGCGGTCGCCGTGCCCTCAGCCTGAATTTTTGAGGAGTCAGGGCCCTGAGGTGACGATGAGATGGGGACATTTATCCCTATTTGTTCCTGTGCAAACCCTCTCAACTGTATGTATAGAAAACAACGATATCCCCGCTCAGCCTTTGTTTTGCTAGGCTAAACAAGCCTAGGCCTCTAAGTCTCTTTGCATAAAATCGGCTGATATTCTTATTGATAAACTAGGCAAATACAATTTAGATGAAGCTACTATAAGGTGGGTGCATAACTGGCTGGATAACCGTACTCAGAGGGCTGGTCCACACTACCCGCCTGATTCGGCGGGTAGAGATCGATCTTCTGGGATCGATTTATCGCGTCTCATCTGGACGCGATAGATCGATCCCAGAAGCGCTCCCCCGTCGACTGCGGAACTCCTGCTCGCCGAGAGGAGGAAGCGCTGTCGACGGGGGAGCCTGCCTGCGCCGCATGGACCCGAAGTAAGTAAATTTAGTTCGATCTAGGAAACGTCGACTTCAGCTACGCTATTCTCGTAGCTGAAGTTGCGTTTCCTAGATCGATCCCCCGCCCCAGTGTGGACCTGCCCAGAGAGTTGTTATTAATGGTTCCCAATCCTGCTGGAAAGGCATAACAAGTGGGGTTCCACAGGGATCTGTTTTGGGACCGGCTCTGTTCAATATCTTCATCAACGACTTAGATATTGGCATAGAAAGTATGCTTATTAAGTTTGCAGATGATACCAAACTGGGAGGGATTGCAACTGCTTTGGAGGACAGGGTCATAATTCAAAATGATCTGGACAAATTGGAGAAATGGTCTGAGGTAAACAGGATGAAGTTTAATAAAGACAAATGCAAAGTGCTCCACTTAGGAAGGAAAAATCAGTTTCACACATACAGAATGGGAAGAGACTGTCTAGGAAGGAGTACGGCAGAAAGGGATCTAGGGGTTATAGTGGACCACAAGCTAAATATGAGTCAACAATGTGATGCTGTTGCAAAAAAAGCAAATGTGCTTCTGGGATGTATTAACAGGAGTGTTGTGAGCAAGACACGAGAAGTCATTCTTCCGCTCTACTCTGCGCTGGTTAGGCCTCAACTGGAGTATTGTGTCCAGTTCTGGGCACCGCATTTCAAGAAAGATGTGGAGAAATTGGAGAGGGTCCAGAGAAGAGCAACAAGAATGATTAAAGGTCTTGAGAACATGACCTACGAAGGAAGGCTGAAAGAATTGGGTTTGTTTAGTTTGAAAAAGAGAAGACTGAGAGGGGACATGATAGCAGTTTTCAGGCATCTAAAAGGGTGTCATAAGGAGGAGGGAGAAAACTTGTTCACCTTAGTCTCTAAGGATAGAACAAGAAGCAATGGGCTTAAATTGCAGCAAGGGAGGTTTAGGTTGGACATTAGGAAAAAGTTCCTAACTGTCAGGGTGGTTAAACACTGGAATAAATTGCCTAGGGAGGTTGTGGAATCTCCATCTCCGGAGATATTTAAGAGTAGGTTAGATAAATGTCTATCAGGGATGGTCTAGACAGTATCTGGTCCTGCCATGATGGCAGGGGACTGGACTCGATGACCTCTCGAGGTCCCTTCCAGTCCTAGAATCTATGCATCTATGAATTGCTCAACCCTGTGACTCAGCAAAGCCCACCAGGACATGTCTGGGCTGGCGTTTTCCAGGCACATGGGCTGAGGATATAAAATAGGGGACATTGGCATCATGCTTGGGCCTTTCTCTTCCCCCACCGACGCTGGAAGCAATGAATGCTGGGATGACAAAGACTTGAACTGAGGAGACTGGTCCCAGGCTTAAAGGAGAAGCCTGTGTATTAAGAACTTTAACCTACCTGCAACATTCAGTGGAATGAGGAAAACTGCTTTATCCAAATACTGCCTAGTCTAATAAGGTTTAAGATTTAGACTGTACATTTACCTTTTATTTTCTTTGGTAACTATCTCTAACCTTTTGTGCCTACCACTTATAATCACTTAAAATCTATCTTTCTGTAGTTAATAAATCTGTTTTATATTTTACCTAAAACAGCGTGTTTGGACTGAAATGCTTGGGTAATTTCACCTCAGTTTACAAAGACTGGTGTGTGTCCTCTCCACATCGTGGGAGGGGTGGACTGGATAACAAACTTATACTGGGGTCAGGCTTCTGACCAGGACAAGATGGTATATTCCGGGGGTGCAAGGCTGGGGGCTTGGGAGATTTGCTCGTGTCTTTCTCTGTGTGATTCATGAGTGGCTCAGGGGGCATTCATGCAATCTAGCTGGGTGTGGGGCTCCACATGCTGTTGTGCTGAGTGATAATAGCACCTGGAGGAGTTTGCTGCTTGCCACTAGCAATGCTTTGTGAGAGACAGCCCAGGTTGGAGAGTTAAGGGGTCCAGCAGTACCCCAGTTCCAAGTTGTACCCCGGGGATACCATCACAACCGCTCCTTGAGGCACTCTCTTGGTGACTTCGCTCTAGCCCAATGGTTCCCCTTTCAGCACAACTTATCTCCCTTTTAGCCAGGGCCGTGTCCACCTCATTTGTGAACTAATCCTTATATTCTCTAGCTTTATTAATAATGTCCATCTGGCAACGTAACAAAGATTTTACTGACATCCAGACAGATTAGCGCCTCTGTACTGCCCCTCTCTAGCGCAGAGTCCAAGGCCAGACGGGACCCTTGTGTTCTAGTGCCTGACCTCCTGTCTAACACAGGCCATGGCATATCCCTGTAACGGGGGGCTTGTCCCATGGGCTGGAGAGCCTAAAACAGCCCTGATTACAGGATGGGCCACACCTGGGTTGAATCAGCGAATCCCAGAATAAACAGAGCATGAAGTTGCAGTAAAAGGGTGAGCTCAGGAGACTGCAGCTAGGCCTGGAGATGCTGTAGGGAGCCAAAAGGCTCCTGTAGGGCCCCAAGCCAGCAGGGGAGACGCTGAAGATTCAGGAAAGAGTGGGGAAAGCGCTCCAGGCAGGGAGACCTGAGCGAGAGCCTGTAAAGCCAGCTGGGCTGCAGACTGGGTGAGTTTATGTTTTGCATTAGGTTGGAGTCATTAGCAGAGACACTGAACTGAGCTTGAGGGCTAGAGCAGGCCATTATGTACCCGTGGACTCAATAAATGGGAGCCCTTGTGGGGTCTGAACCACCTTTGACCTGTGATTTCTCAAAGGGCCCGGAAGGGGGGGCGGGAAGTGAGGCAGGGCAGTGCTGCGACACCCCGCCCATGAGGGGTGCTCAGGAGGCAGTCAGCTGCTATGTTCCCCAAAGCACCTCCTAGAGCAGAGCTCTTAGGAAACCATCCAATTGTGATGTAAAAGTGGTCAGTGATGGAGAGTCCACCATGACCCATAGGAAACTGTTCCAATGGCTCACCTCTAAAAATGTACGCCTGATTTCCAGTCTGAATTTATCTAGCTTCAACTTTCAGCCCTTGGATGGTGTTCGCTCTTTCTCTGCTGGATGGAAGAGTCATCCATTATCAAATTTCTGTTCCCCATGTAGGTCGTTAGTCTGCAATCCAGTCACCCTTAACCTTCCTTTTGTTAAGCTAAATGGATAGACTCAAGAAACTAAGTTTCCAAAAGGCAGGTTTACTAATCCTTTAACCATTTATGTGGCTCTTCTCTGAACTCTGTCCAATTTATTGATGTCTTTCTTGACTTGGGGGCACCAGATCGGGACGCAGGATTCCAGCAGCAGTTGCACCAGTGCCAAATACAGGGTAAAACCACCTCTCTACACTACGTGAGATTCCAGTATGTGTGCAGGATCGTATTAGCCCTTTTGGCCACAGCGTTACACTGGGAGCTCATGTTCAGCTGATTAATCACCACTACCCCCAAATATTTTTCAGAGTCACTGCTTCCCAGAGTAGAGTCATCCATTGTGTAAGTACAACCGATGTTCTTTGTAAATGTAGAGGTTTACATTTAGCTACAGTAAAACACAGCTTGTTTGCTTGCACCAGCTGGTCCTACTGAGCTGGCAGTAGCACTGATTGCTCAGATTTTCCAGCTCCTGGTTGGCATTAAGGGAACCTTTCTGCTCCATGGAGACCTGCTTTGTTCTATGTGCTGATTTTCAGTGGGTTTCCTTGAGCTGTTTGTCTGATAAAGCACCTTTGTGCTGCTTGTTTGTATTTTTAAGCAGCACTTAAGGGGAGACCCTGTGAACACTCCCCCTACATTGTGCTGTGAGGAAGGAGAGAGCAGCTGGAAGCCAATATACATTGACTTTATTACATTCCTCTCCTGTCTGTGCCTTCCCAGCAGGCATCAGGCCCATTTAATCTAATGCTCATTAGGATTTAAAATACTGCCATGGCACCCAGAGCCTCTGGCTGAGATTTCAATGCATCTTAAGTCAGTTCACTCTTCAATTTGGTACTACTGGCTTCCTTCTCCCCATTAGAAGCAACAGAGCTGTGAGCACCACACATCTCACTGGGTTTTATGCCAAACTTGTTAGCAGAGTTCATTAGAGGCAAGTTCATTAACAAGCTTCATCTGAAGTCACCGAGGCAAACTGCAGCACAACAGACCTTTAATTGGATTCTACCCCACCTCTTGCAGAACCATGGGGGAGGGGGAATATTCCCCAGCTACAGGAAGGCTTATCCAGCCATCCCTACACCACAGATTAGTTGTGCTTGTGGTGCTGGCTTGTAGGTCTCCTTTAGAGGAAGTGACACCTCGAAGCAGCTAGCTCACAGAAAAAGGACACAGTTCAGTGAAGATGCTGAGCAAGACAACCTCTTGAGGGTTCAGACACAGTGTCTGATGAAGTGGGTATTCACCCACGAAAGCTTATGCTCCAATACATCTGTTAGTCTTTAAGATGCCACAGGACTCTTTGTTGCTTTTTACAAATGAAAGCTAGTGACACACTCATCATCATAGGCATTGCAAGATGGATGGTGTGTAAGTAGTTGTGTAGCCACTAAAAATGTTTTAAAAAATGTTTTAAACAATGTAACCAGGCACAGTTGACACACAGGTGTTTCTGCCAGACCAACCATGTCTACTCACTTGCCCCTGTTAACTGAAGCACTGTGAGTCATAAAAACAATGGTAGCTACATTTGCATTTCAAGTCAACATGAGACGATACCAGAGGCTAATTGTCTCTGGGCTGCAAAGACCATGAACTTGGGGCATCAGAGGAAGGCACAAGGAGTAACTGGGCAGTGTGATTACGTTAATGAAAAGGGGATCTCCAGCAGGGTTTGGCTGAAAGCACTGCAGACAGTTGGGTCAGAGAGATTCCTTTCAACAAGGGCTTAGCCTGTTAAGTTTAGACTAGAAGCATGTTATACCTTTGTGTTGTATCTGTAACCTGTTCTTATTACCCTTGCTCACTATGTCGTACACCTTAACCGTCGTTAATAAACTTAGATTTGTTTTCAGTAAGTTACAGGGCTGTGTTCCATTCAGCTTGTGGGCGCATCCCCCCTTGGGGACAGCTGCCCAGGTCAATACCCTGAGCATCTAGAGACGGGCTGGGAACCATAGGGGGATGTTTCTGAGGAGGCGGGGACTGGGGTACACAGTGTTAACCTGCAGGGCAAAGTAGGGGCTACGCTAGAAGCAGCCTGAGAAGAACAGTTGGGTGGTTAACAGACTGGGCTGCGGGGGCTGATACCCAGATTAGCACCAGCATGTGTCTCTCTTGCTGAGACGGGGAGTAACAGGGAGACTTGGTTCTGGGCACTGTGTCAAAACCTCTCCACAGGGTTTTACGCAAACAGTCACAGCCTTCATTTCTAGTTTTACATCAGCCAATTCACACTCATCCCACTGCAGCAGAACTGGGTGAGTCTCCAAGCGCTGCTCTACCTTGCAGGAAGCTCTCCAGGGAAGGGAGCCAATGGATTTATAACAGGTTCCTTAGGGTTTGGTCTCGCTGCTCATGATGCTGGTGCAGCTGTTTGCTCCAGTCTCAGTGGCTGCGGCAACGGGCTGAGTGTTTATTTTAAGATGTTAGTTTGTCAAGGGTAAATATGAAGGAACAGACTACCTCAGCCCCCAGCTTCTGTCCCTGGGTATGGGGGGAGGTTGATGCTGGGCACTGCAGGTAATGGCTCTCAGGCCCAATGGGATGGGTGGCTATTGTCCATCCTACGCTGTGTGTACAGAGCACAGAGTGTAGGCAAGCTGCCCTGGTGCATGCAACGCTTAACTGTCAGTGGGGTTGTTCTTCTTGCAGTGAGACAGAAGCTGGATAGGTGGCCCAGCCCGCATCAAGAGAAGCTGTCACCCCTAACTCTCCAGCATCAAACTATCTCAGCAGCTCACACCTGGGAGCCGGAAGTTGTGGAAAAGCATGTGGCTGCCTCCTGCTGCACTCACTGGCTCCAGCAACAGCATGGGCACCCGTGCTACCATGACAGCACAGTGGTAAGGGATCCGTAACAAGGACAATGTGTACCTCAGACACGACCACCCCACTTGGTCTCTTAACGGGACCCTGAGCATTGGCTGCATTTCCAGCATCTTCAGGCAAGGGCCAATATGGGGCCAAATTCTACCCTTTACTACTTCCACAGATGGTTCAGTCCACACACATGTAGCCAACAGCTCCAGGCCCTTTTCCACTTGAAGTGAAACACATGGAATGCAATTCCCTTCTTTATTAAACATGCTGAAATACAGCTTGGGAGAAGCAGCAGGTTTGCTTTTCAGATCCAGTTTGATGAAGTACCACCTTCTTTCCTCCTGCAGCTCAGCATCCTCATCTCAGCAAATCACTTAACAGGCCCAATGCTGCTACTCAGCCACAGGTGTCTCCTGGCTTGTTAGACGGCCGGCTGAGCAGAGAAGCAGTGGCCCAAACCCCCTCGGAATCCAGCCAGCACAGCAAGCTTTGGAATCACACGGGGATGCCCTGTGACAATTCTTATCCTTCTGAGACCAGACATGAAAATGTGGCATTGCTTATTGCCCCGAGTCAACAGCCTTTCCCTCATGATGCAGCTAGATCACAGCGGGGTCCCCTCCCTTCATCTCTTCCTCACAAACTTCTTGGTCGCTGCGTTGGGATTCATGCGCCGCCGGCCTGCACCCAGAGCTGCATCCCGGATCTGCAGGTTGGCTGCACGGCTATAGATGTCGTTTTCTGCGAAGGGAGAAACCCCTGCAATGTAATCCGGGTCAAAGACATTGGTTTTCTGCCTTGCCTTCCGGGAAAGCCGCTGCTGAGGAAAGTGCTGGTCCTCAGCCAAGTGGGGGTTGCTGGTGTGTTTCCCCCCTTGGGGAGCGGGCAGCGAGTACTGTGGGAGAGAGTAAGAGTCATTAAGGAGCAGAGTCCCCTTGCAAAGCCAGGACACTAGATGGAGGCCGGCTCCTCCCAGGAACTCATCCCCAAATAGTGAACTCAAGCAGTGATCTGTGAAGTGGTGACTGGATCAGTCTACGTACCTGCATAAGGCACCAAAATTTAAGATGGGGGCTCTTCTACCTAGCAGACAAAGGCAGAACAATGGCTCGACGTTGAAGCTGAACAAATGTAGGCCAGAACTAAGTGAGGGTAACTAACCACTGGAACAATTTACCAGGGTCATGGTGGATTCTCCAGCACTGGAAGCTTTTAAATCAAGACAATGTTTTTCTGAAAGATGTGCTCTAGTTCAACCACAGCTACTGGACGCAGAAATTAATTCAGGGAAATCCTATGGCTTCTGTTACGCAGGAGGCCAGGCCAGATGATCACAGTGGTCCCTGCTGGTCTTAATCTGAGAAACTCCTTCCATGCCAACAAGCCATAGCACAAGTGAAACAAACCCCTGTATTGTTTCACCACTGGAGAGTGAAAACATCCTCAGCAGGTCTCTGTGCCTGAGGCTCCAAGCCATTAACAAGAGACCAAGTGGCTCTCACTCAATGTTGCTATGATTACTAGGCTGTGTCATGACAGCAGACCAGCCAGCATGTTGTGCCTAAGTCCCGATGATGAGCTACTCACCCGAAGCCCTCGTGTGTTCAGGACTTTTGGGTTGCGGGAGAAGTGCATGTGGAGGGTGCCATCAGCACCCACGCTCACTGCAACCTTTTTCAGTGTCTTGTTGCCACAGTGCGGACAGAAGACCCTGGTCATGTCAGACGTTGTCCTAGAAAACAGAAGTGGTTCAATGCTCCAGTATCACAGGGTGGCTCCACAGGCTGCAGCCCTCTCCACAAGCAGGATTCTAGCAACCGGACGGTCTGGGCTATTGAGAGAGGCTGGAGCCAGTCCTCTGTGCACAAGAACCAGAAAGAGGAAGGCGACCCACGGAGCTAGGTGAGGCGCTGGCTTAATGCACCTGTTTTTCATTACTGGAGTCTCAGGACCTAGGTCACACTCTGAGTGAGTTTGTTCAGTCCCAACTTAACCTGTGACTGGCATTTATCCCCCAGATACTCCGCCACACAAGCTGGATAAAGCGGCAGTCCCTGCTCTGAGGAAGCCCAGGGCTAAGAGGGGATAGTACTTGTTAGGACTGAGATACCGGGGCTTAATTGTCTTGGGAAAGCTTCCCCCTGTCTGCACTCAGCTGTGTTATTTAACATTTATACTGCACCACTCAGCTGGCTAAGCACCAATGACCCCCCTGACACCTCCCCGGCAAGAGCAGCGCTGCTCTTCACCAGCAGGTTCCGATGCTTGTGACACGTACTTGAAGCAGCCATGACAGCGTAAGATGTAGCTTCTGGCTTGCCGGATCAGCATGCCATTCATTGCCAGCACATGGAGACCCATCTGGAGCAGAACGTTCTGCAAGGAGAAGGAACAGCCATGGGGAAAACCCTGTAGGAGGAACCTCCAGGCAGCTCTTAGAGGCACCAATCAACCTACGAACAACAATGCACGTTGACAGAATTGTAGCAGAGGGCAGGTCTCTGAGACAGAACCAGCTTTGCGGATGGCCTAAAGATAGTTCTGGGAGGAGTTGTATGGCCAAAGCAGGGGTAAGGCACTATTGCTCCCCAGTACAGCTGAAGACACTCACTGCAACCTTGGAGTCTTGTTACCACAGTGTAGACAGAGTCCACAGGGGTCCATCTCGGCCAGGAACCTCTCTCTCAGGGGCCAGTATCTGCTGCAGCAGAAAAAAGTTCAAGACACCTGGTGTTGGGCAATTTATGCAATAAACTGCCCATCGGGGTGTGCGTCTCTTCCTAACCCCTATTAGTTAGGTTATTTTATGCCCTAAAACCAGATATTGACTCTATTTACCTAGCTTGGGTGGGGCCCATCTCTTCTCTAGAGCCAACTAACCAAAATGCCATCTGCAGTGAGGCGACAGCCTTTGTTCACCCCTTTTCTCATTGTGCAGGCAAGTGCATTACAGGGCAGTCGAGTGCAGATCTTTCTGGCATTCCACTCCTGTGCTGGGGGCTTCAGGCGTCTCCACTGACTCCATGTTAAAAACTGACCATTGATTCCTGCCCTTTCTGCCCCAGCCAGTTTCAGACCCAGGCACTTTGCTGGTTTGGAAAGCCCTAATGAATTACATGCCCTAGTTCTTCTCCTTTATCCGTTCTTTTGCTGACTTGCTCAGTGATGTCCAGCAGAGACAGAATCTTCCCTTTGCAGAAGACCCGCTGCTTTGGCTCCCATTCATCTAGGCATGTTATAACTGCAGTCACACAGTCCCTCCTTACCTGCATGGCAAAGTCTGTGGTCACGCAGCCGACCTGTACGTTGGCAGGAGCATCACCATGCCCCATACCCTGCTGGATCCGTTTGATGTTGTCAGGAGTTATCCAGCCTTCTCCATCATCACTGTCCCCTTCACTTCCGTCCTCCCCAGCATTTTCCTGATCCTCCCCAGACTGGAGACTCGCCGGTACCTCTGGGCTAATGGAAACGGTGTCAGCTTTCTGGAGGGCGAGAGACACTCAGTCAGATGTGGCCTATGCAGCACCTAGGCAAGTGAGATGAGTGATGCCAGAGAAGGGGGCACCAACCTAACAGCCACAAAGCTAGACAGGAGTGAGCCAGCAAGAGAATCCACAGAAACCAGGGAGCAAGGAGGCAGCAGCTGAAATGAGCTGGGAATTAAAGAGCGCCCTGTGCCTCTCACCTGCAGCTCCTGCAAGTCCTCTTCAATGCTGGGCAGAGGGGTCCTCCAGTACAGGAAGGAGCTGAACTCTGGGCTCTCCTCTGCTGCTGCATGCAGGCCACGTTCAGATGTGGACAGACACGCATCTTCCTCCAGGTGCTTGGACTAGGTTTGAACAAATAGAAGAAAGTTAGTGGGACACAGGAAAGTGCCTGCGTGGTTGATCACTGGGGGGAGGGCGTGGGGCTGGGTGTACGTGCGTGCCAACTCTGTCCCTCTCTCGGACTGCAGCTCCCTGGCATGGAAGGGTAAGGCTTTGTATTACGCACAGCAGGCTAGAGGCACAAGTAAAGGTGCCTATGTAGTAACATTGTTAATGTTCCTATTGTTAGTTAACTGTTCCCATTCTCGGTTAATTCCTGCAGGAGCATAAAACCTGTGCAAGTTTTAAGGCCCCTACATGGCCAGAGTGATGTGGAGCGTTATTATAAAGGACAGTAAGGGAATCCTCAGCTAGGAAAGTCTATGTGCTTTCTCGCTTTTTTCTTGTGCCAAAGTGGCACAATGGGGTTAGATTACAGCTCAGGATTTATTTTACTTATCCGTTAAAAAAAAAAAGGGGGGGGGGGACTTTTGGGCAAATAAAACATTTAACAAGCAGTCAAAATGTCAGGACAATCAAAACCAAGCCCTTCCCAAAGTACCCAGCCAGGTCCAGGCCAATGATTTGCAAAAACTGTATGACTTTCATGTGTGAAAGTCTGAGCAATTTAAAATGACTTTTTTTTTTGGCCGTTTGGTGTTCTATAATGCAATTTAAATGAAAAACCCTGCATTCCAGTTACAATCCTGGAATTAGTTACCAAGTGTTTGTAACTTAACTTTCATGTGTTTAGGAAATGCTGAATAGTTAGTTACTTTTTTCTGTACTGTAGTTTAAATATATTACCAAAACAATTGAAACTGGTGTGATTATGTTGCATTATTTTGACAAATAAAATATGCAGAATTTTTTGCAGAATTTTGAATTTTTGGCACAGACTCCCCCCAGGAGTATATTCTGCTATTGACTTGTGAGATTTTTGGACAAGTCCCGAACCGCCCCCTGCCTCAGTTTCCCCAGGATACAAAGATCTCTACCTACCCCATGGGAGAGGATGAGCCTTCATAAGTGTGGAAGGCTCTTTTCCGCCCCATACTAGCACCTTTCATGGGAGGATACGAGAGCACTACCATAGCTAATGCAAACAGTTACCTTGGAAGGCAGGTGGAACCCAGCGACATGAACAGGCGCCTCTGGATGCTGTATGGTGGAGCTCAGCTGAACCTGCAGGGGATTAAGAGCAACAGTGAGTTTGGCAGGCAGAGCAGAATGTACGACTAGGGCCGCTTTGGGCTAGTTCCTAAGCCAGCAACACGGGGATGGCCTGGGGCATCTCTACAAACCCCTCCAACAATGGAGCTTAGTTGACTGACAGTTTTCCAAACCGGAATGGAAGGTGTTGATTAGCAGGCAGCTGACTGCGCTTTAACCGATGGCTAGAAACAAACTGTTACAGCTCTGTGTTCAGTCCCCAGGATCTCTCAACTATGTAATGTTTACACTACAAGGCAACTTGGTTCATAAGCTGTGCCCCAGAACTTGGAGGTGAGGGATAGAGTGGGGGGGTGGAGATGAGGGGCACACCTTATGAATCCTCTCTGGGCCAAATCTGGGGTTTATGTAGCCCCTTTATGTAGCTCTGTTCTTTCATCCAGTGTAAAGGAGCCAGAGTGGGGTTATAGATATCACCTGTAGTGTGGTCATAAAAAGTGACCGGCTTCTAACGGGTAAATCTTTATGATTCAATAGTTTATTAACGGACAGCTGTTTACATGCATCATAATGTATTTAATTTTTTGCTCTATACATTTTATAGAAACTGGAATTATTTGGAGGAAGGGTAGGGGGAAGGGGACTATAGCCATGGGGCCAATCCTGCAAGCTGTTTGTTCACCTGGGCTATGAGGGAAAAAAAAAATAGTACGTGATCATGGAATTAGAAAACGTATAACAATAGACAATCACAAGGGGGCACCATTTTTATTCTGGCATGTCCTAACTTGAGTGTTTGAGTTTTACAATCTTAACATTCTTTTAATGCAGGTTTATTAGATTACTCCTGGGGGAATTCTGTGCCATTGCATGTGTGCATAATTAATAAGTTGTGCCTATTTTTATTTTTTTTGCACAGAAAAAAAAAGTTTCTGCTGAAAAGTTGCTGCAGTTCTGCCTTTTGCCCACCAGAGAGTGCTGTGCCAATAGAACACAGCAGCAACTCCCAGCCAGCTAGGGAAAAGAGAGTCTGCAGAGCCTTCTTTGCAGCGGGCCAGGTCAGAAGACAGGGGCTGTGGAGTGCTGTGGACGAGGAGGGGGGAAGGTCAGACTGGGGCTCATAAGGGGTAGTGGGGGAGGACAGACTGGGGCAGAGACTGAATGGGAGTGGAGGCATAGGGCCATGGTGGGAGGGGAGGTGCAGGGCCACATGGTGATGGGGGAGGGGGTGCAGAGCTACATAGGCACAGAGGGTGGCTGGGTCGGGGTACAGACAGATAGGGATGGGGGGAGTGGGTGTCTGAGTAGGGGTGGAGGGACACATGTGCCTGACTGAATCTGAGAGACTAGGGGTCAGCCAGGGTCTGCATGGGGGAAGCTCCCTAACAGTCCCTCCCTACCCCCCAAAAAACCTGTTCCATACATTTCCCACCCATACCCAAAAACCCTCCAAGTTCACACCCAGGCTCCTTCCCAGCAATTTATTTCCCTCTCTCTCAGCTCCTCCGTTACCCTGACTCCCCTCAGCCTTGCACTGCTTCTGGGGGGTGTGGGAAATAAGTTTCTGCATTGTAGTTTAAATGAATTATTACCCAAAGTTCTGTATGAATACGCCTAATAAGGAATCTATTTGTCAAACATTTTCTGAAATTTTTTGTCTGTATTGTTAGACATACTTGCTGACACATTTTGAAATAAATGACCAAAAATAATTAACATAAGAACAGCCAGACTGGGTCAGAACAAAGGTCCATCTAGTCCAGTATGCTGTCTTCCGACAGTGGCCGATGCCAGGTGCCCCAGAGGGAATGAACAGGTAATGATCAAGTGATCCATTCCCAGCTTCTGGCAAACAGAGGCAAGGGACTCCATCCTGGCTAACAGCCACTGATGGACCGATCCTCCATGAATTGAAACTGGTGTGATTATATTAGGTAAAATATTACATCTGATTACACAAGTTCTCTAATGCAGCCAGATATTTCTTAAAAACAGAAGAGCTTTTTGGAGACCAGACAAAAAGGTGACATGGCACCAGGCCATGACAGTAGATGCAGACTGAATTTTACATCAAGAATTGGGATTAAACATCCCCCTCACTTTTCTCACGACTATACACCCTCACCAGACACCTTTGAAAAGCCTATTCACGCATGAAGGCAGTAATCCTGAAGGACCTACCCAGCACTAGAGTAATGGATTGGGTCTGTCACTCCAGGGGAGTTTACCTTTTTTTCTGGCTCGGTCTTCAGATGAGCCACCCCAACAGTCTCTGCCTCCAACTGGTAGGTCAGGGCTAGCACCTGAAGATCTGTGGCTGACAGACTGGGGTAGTCACCCGTCTTCTTTGAAAATTCTGTCACTATAACAAAGGGAGAGTGCCGTCATTGGGTGAGTCCAACGGTTAGCAGATACATGGATACTAACGAAATTAGAACTTTCAGAAAAATACAAAATACAGAGGTTGGGTTGGTATCTGTATAGGCTGCTTTTTCACTTGAACCATTCCCATCTATTGAGAATTCTTCCCATAGCCCCCATCCTCTTAAGGGCATTTTCTCTTTAAATCTCACCCTAAAAGCTTTTCTCGCAGGCCTACAAGTAGCTCTGCGTAAAAGGGTCTGTGCCACTCTATCAAAGAGCATTTATCTGCTGAGCTCAAGAATATTTGGAAAGAATCCAGACGAAGCATCACTTTTCTCTTGAAAAGTGACAGTAAGGTTGTTTTAGGTTCAAGATGTGGGTTTTAGTAGTAATGGGCTAAGCAGATCAAAGACTCCTACAATCGGTCATGCCTCTCCTCATCCATTACTGCCACTACACTCATTTAGATGTGACAATGATCTCCTCTGTGGAATGTTTGAAATAAATTCCATGAGAGTAGTTTTATTTGAATGCTAACTTTCTCCCAGAGGGATTTCAACCCAAACACCACAGCCTTGTGCTACTGCATGAGAACTAGGAAGCAAAAGTAATTAGAAACAAAAGTAAAAACTGACTATTCTGCTGTCCTGGGTGGGGTGGGGAGTAGATTAACAGCATGAATGGTGAGAGTATGTTGGGACTCTTAAAATTGTTAGTTTCAATCACAGGAGCAGGAGTTAATAAAGAAATGGGGCTTTCCTCCTGACAGTGGCTCTAAGGCTACGGTTAACGGAATCCAGGCACACTTCCTATGACAAAAAAATACCTATTCAGAGAAAAGCTGTACAAGTGCCAGGACAGGCAGGAAGGACACTGAGTTAGGAGCAGGCAACTAAGCTAACGCTCTGCTAGTTGTCCCCAAGGCCAGCTCACCTACCTAGTTTAACGTACTCAGGGAAGGGCTGTTTGAAGTGAAGCTGGTAGGGCAGCACGGCCAGTCGCCTCCTGGTTTCCTTGTCCCGGATTTCACTGACCACCTCCTTAATAGTGTAAATGTTTCTACCGAAGTCCTGTTGTAGGAGACACACAAGAATTCCTGATATTAGGAACAAACAGACAAATGACTCTGATTCCAAGGCCAGAAGGCACATGGGGATGCCCATCCCCACAGACAGCACGGTGTGGTTCCAAAGCAGCCCCATACACAGTGCCCATCACCATGGAGCCAGGTGGTGAAACACCCCAACCTCCCCCTGCCCCACAGATGGGAGAGGGGCTGCCAGACTAGGGGAAGGCCTGGCTCCCCTGCTCTGTAGCCACTGCCTGAGACAGAAAGACACTGTCTTGGTGGGGCCACTGGATGATCAAGGTACTAAAGGAACAGGCCTTTCTGAAGTGATTAGAAAGGAAAGTAAAAACTGACTATTCTGCTGTCCTTAGTGGGGTGGGGAGTACATTAACAGCATGAATGGTGAGACCTAAATGAATTATTTGCATCAGCCTTCACTGCAGAGGATGAGGGAGCTTCCCACACCTGAGCCATTTTTTTAGGTGGCAATTCTGAAGAACTATCCCAGACTGAAATGTCATTAGAGGAAGTTTTGGAACAAATTCATAAATTAAACAGTAATAAGTTACCAGAACCAGATGATATTCACCCAAGAGTTCTGAAGAAACTAAAATATGAAATCACAGAACTATTAACTGTGGTATATAACCTATCACTTAAAGCAACATCTGTACAAGATGACTGGAGAATAGGCAATGGGATACCAATTTTTAAAAAAGGCTCCAGAGGCGATCCTGGCAATTACAGGCCAGTAAGCCTAACTTCAGTACCAGGCAACTTGATTGAAGCTATAATGAAGAACACAATTGTCAGAAACATATGAGCATGATTTGTTGGGGAAGAGTCAACATGCCTTCTGTAAAGAGAAGTCATGCCTCATCAATCTCTTAGGGTATGTCTATACTACCGCCGGATCGGCGGGCAGCGCTTGATCCTGCAGGGGTCGATTTATTGCATCTAGTCTAGATGCGATAAATCGACCCTCGAGCTCTCTCCTGCTGACTCCTGTACTCCACCACCGCGAGAGGCACAGGCAGAGTCGACGGGGGAGCGGCAGCAGTCGACTAACCGCAGTGAAGACACAGCAGTGAGTAGGTCTAAATACGTCAACTTCAGCTACGTTATTCACGTAGCTGAAGTTGTGTAACTTAGATCGATTCGCCCCCTCCCCCCAGTGTAGACCAGGCCTCAGAATTCTTTGAGGGTCAACAAACGTGGGGACAAGGGTGAATAGCGAATATAGTGTACTTTCAGAAAGCCTTTGACAAGGTTTCTCACCAAAGGCTCTTAATAAAATAAGCAGTCATGGGAAAAGAGGGAAGGTCCTCTCATGGATCAGTAACTGGTTAAAAAACAGGAAACAAAGGGTAGGAATAAATGGTTGGTTTTCAGAACAGAGAGAAGTAAATAGTGGAGTGCCCCAGGGGTCTGTAAAAAGGGATAAACAGTGAGTTTGCAAAGTTTGCAGATGACATAAAAATACTCAAGATAGTTAAGTCCACAGCAGACTGCAAAGAGTTACAAAGGGATCTGACTAAACTGGCAACAAAATGGCAGATGAAATTCAGTGTCGATAAATGCAAAGTAATGCACATTGGAAAACATAATCCCAGCTACACATACAAAAAATGGGGTCCAAATTAGCTGTTACCACTCAAGAAAGAGATCTTGGAGTCGTTGAGGGTGGTTCTCTAAAAAAATCCACTCAATGTGCTGCAGCAGTCGAAAAGGGAACAGAATGTTGGGAATCGTTAAGAAAAAGGGATAGATAATAAGAGAGAAAAGATCATATTGTTGCTCTATAAATCCGTGGTACGTCCACACCTTGACTACTGCGGGCAGATGTGGTCGCCCCATCTCAGCTATACTGGAATTGGAAAAGGTTCAGAAAAGGGCAACAAAAGCGGATGACGGCTGGGAACCGGTTCCGTCTGAGGCGCGATTAAGAGGACCGGGCCTGGCCTGGGCAGGCGGGAAAGGAGACAACTCCGGGGGATGTGACCGAGCGCGGTAAGGCCGGGCCCGGGGAGGGCTCTGGACCCCTTCCCCCAAGGCGCGGCCGGCCCGGGGAGCCCCTCGCCGGGGTGCGGCGAAGGCGGGTTCGGAAGAACGAGGCGGCTTCAGGGAGGGGCCACGGGGCTCCCGGCTGTGCTGCGGGCACTGACTGACCCGGCTCCCGAGCCTGGGGGCGGGAAAGGAGCTCGGTAAGTTCCCGAGCCTGGGCCCGCCCCGGCGCTGGTGCCCTCAGGCTCCGCCCGGCCACGGGGGCGTGGGTCTGGCCCGGCCCGGCCGTTCCCGCCTCCAATAAGGCCCGGCTCGGGGCGAGCGTCCCCAGGCCCCGCCCCGCCGCTGGTACCTGGAGCGGCGCCCCGCGCAGAAAGGCCCCGGCGTCCGCCACGACGTGCTCCACCGCCGCCATCTTGGCCCTCGCGGAGTGCGCGGCCCTGCCCCACGGCATGCCGGGAGCGGTAGTTTTTGCGGGGCCGCGGTGCATGCTGGGACGGGCGCTGTTTCGTTGCCGTGGTGCACGCCGGAAGCGATGGTTCTCGCTGGCCCCGCACGCAGCTGCCCCGTGACACATTTCCGGGCTCCGAGTCAGGTGGGGAGCCGGTGTCACATGATCGCGATCGCAGGAGCCGGAAGTGGAGGCGAAGCCGTCGCCGGTAAATACGGAGCGGGCAGCGGCGCGGGCTTGGCGGGCGGGAGGCGGGCCCGGGGGCTCGCTCCGGCCGGCCGGGCACACGGGAGGGGGCAGCCCGACTCCCCGGCCACGGGCCTCCTGCTCCGGGAGTGTGGGGCCCGGGCCGGCCGAGGCGCCCCGCTGGGGACGGAGGGAGCCCCCGGCCTGGGAGCCGGGCGGAGTGCCCAGCCCAGCCCGCCGTAGGGCCGAGCCAGGGGCTGCTAACCCGGCTGTCCTGGGCCCCGGGCCAGAGCCGCCCCGGCTAGGGCTCGGCGGCCAAGGCCGAATCCCGGGCGCCCCAGCGGGGGCAGAGCGACTTCCGCTCCCTCCGGTGCGACGGGGGCGGCGCTGCTACTCCCAATGGCCACGGCGTTGGGGCGGGGGGGAGGCCTCGTCCCTTGTCCTCCCCCTGCAGCCTGTGGCTCCTCGGGGCTGCTGAGCCGGGGGTCTCCCTGTTGGGGTTTGTGGGGTGCCCCCTCCCGCCCGCCCTGCTGGAGAGTCTCCGCGAGTCTGGGCGTCTGTGCCTTGCTAGGCAGCCTGGGTCCCAGCCCTTTGCTGAAGGAATGGATGGGCTTCTAGAGAGGCCGTGACCCGCTCTCAGATAGGAAGTGAAAAGGGGCATCCTGGTGTCTGAGCTCCACGGGGATAAAGTAGCATTTTACACCTGACACCACCTGAGTGAGGCGGGTCCCATTCGAAAGCTTCGGGGGGGAGGGATAGCTCAGTGGTTTGAGCACTGGCCTGCTAAACCCAGGATTGTGAGTTCAATCCTTGAGGGGGCCACTTGGGGATCTGGGGCAAAATCAGTACTTGGTCCTGCTAGTGAAGGCAGGGGGCTGGACTTGATGACCTTTCAAGGTCCCTTCCAGTTCTAGGAGATGGGATATCTCCATTAATTTCTATTTCTATTTTTTTTTAGTCTGACTAGGGCACAAATAGGCCACTTGGCATCAGCATGTTGTATTGATGTCTCAGCCTCATGGCCTTTCCAGCTCCTTGAATCTCAGCTGGGTGCTCCTTTCCCTTTCCCCTTGCTGGCTTTCCCTCTATTTCTCTGTGGTAGGCGAGCTCTCTGTCCCACCCCAAAAGCAACTCACTCATCTGTCACCTCACCTTCCTAATTAGTATGCATAGGTGGGTCTTTTGCCAAATTAGGCTCTGCCACGCTGGTTAGCCCCCTTTTCGCAAATATTATGCTTGATCTGTTGTTGAGCTTCATTCCTGGCTCACATTCTATCTGTCTTTGGCCAGGGTAGCATTAGTTGGGAAGGAGTCTCCTGTTACTCTGACCTCTGTTCCTCCTTGAGAGAGCTACAGTCCTAAACAATAGGTGGTGCTGGTTCAACATGTGCACGAGTGGCTGGTAACTGGCAGCTTTGCAGTTCCTCTGTACCGAGATGGGAGCTGAGCTGGCTGCCTGCCAACTTCCGTCCTTCTTTGAGGCTAAGGGTATGTCTACACTACAGGATTAATCCGAATTTAGATAATTCGAATTTGGGAAACAGGTTGTATAAATTCGATTGTGCGTGGCCACACTAAGCACATTAATTCGGTTTTTAACCACATTAATTCGGTGGTGTGCGGCCACACTACCCCATTACTTTAACCACAGTAATTCGGTGGTGTGCGGCCACACTAACCCTAATTCGAATTAACAAAATCGATTTAGGCGCTACTCCGCTCGTCGAGGTGGAGTACAGAAATCAATTTTAAGTGCCCTTTAATTCGAATTAACTGGCTCTGTAGTGTGGACGGGTGAAGGGTTAATTCGGATTAACGCAGCTAAATCCGAATTAAAGTTGTAGTGTAGACCAGGCCTAAGAGCCAGTGGGCTCCTCTTTTCAGCACTCACATGGCAGCAGACTGGGGGGAGGCAGCAGAAAAATAACTTGTTAATGTCTTTCTCGCTTATGGGCACAATTTAAGAATATACTAATAGCCTCACTGGGTCAGACCAATGCTCAGTCTAGCCCAGTATCCTGTCTCTGACAGTATCAGTGTTTCAGGTCATGTACATTATAGGGCAGTTGGATCCACCCCGTATTCCCCTCCTAGCTTCTGGCAGTCAGGGCTTTAGGCTTGCCTTAAGCATGGGGTTGCATTCCTCACTCTCTTGGGAAATAGCCATTGATGGACCTTTCGTCCCTGAACTTATCTAGTTCTTTTTTGAACCCTGTTATACTTTCATTGCCAGAGGATGTTGTGATGGCCAAGTTCCACAGGTTAATTGTGTGTTGTGTGGAAAAATACGTTCTCTGGTTTATATTAAACCTGCTGCCTATTATTTTCATTGGGTGACCTCTGGTTTTTCTATTGTGGGAGAGGGTAAATAACATTTCTCTCCCCCCCCCACCACCATTTATGATTTGATAGGTCTGTATCCTATCCCCCCTAGCCATCTCATTTCTAAGCTGAACAGCACTCATCTCTCTAATCCAGGGGTAGGCAACCTATGGCATGCGTGCCGAAGGCAGCACACAAGCTGATTTTCAGTGGGACTCTCACTGCCTGGGTCCTGGCCACCGGTCCAGGGGACTCTGCATTTTAATTTAATTTTAAGTGAAGCTTCTTAAACATTTTAAAAATCTTATTTACTTTACATACAACAATAGTTTAGTTACATATTATAGACTTATAGAAAGAGACCTTCTAAAAATGTTAACATGTATTACTGGCACGCAAAACCTTAAATCAGAGTGAATAAATGAAGACTCAGCACACCACTTCTGAAAGGTTGCCAACCCCTGCTCTAATCTTTCCTTGTATGGAAACCATTCCATAGCCTTGAACTTCTTTATTGCCCTTCTCTGAACCTTGTCCAGTTCCACTATATCCTTTTTGGGCTGGGGTGACCAGAACTGGGCAGAGTATTTAAGTATTCTGAATCTACAGATAGTTCCATGGCTGCTTCTCAGAGCTTCCACAGGAGTGGAATGAGTCCTGATTCATCTTCTCTGTTTGCAGTGTTGCTGTTCCAAAACCCTGGGGACATCAATGAAATTGACACAAGGGGGTCAATTTAATTCTACTGTTCCTTGGGGAAAGTGCTAAGCAGCAAAGGCAGGCATTGGAGCTGTCTTCTGGGGGTGGAGGGGAGAGGTGGTGCAGCAGATATTCTTTGCCCCTACCCCATTGCAGTAGCCAGGCAGCTTTTGAGTTGTGGTGGGGAGAGGGAAGAAAGGGAGTGAGGCCATCCCTCCTGGAAGCAGGTCAAGGTTTCAGGTGTGTGACACCTCATTTACTTCGAAGCCAGAAGCTGATCCGATTCCAGCCCTGCAGTATGTTGTACATGTGCCCTGGGCAGGGCCTGTGTATTCTGTGGCCATGGAATTTGTTGCAGGCACCACACCCCACCCCAGCATGTGCTCCAGAGTCTGACTTCAATTTGCAAACCTCTTTAGCCCCTCTGGCTGTGAAAAGCAATGCTTGTTGTCTGCAGGCTTGGCAAGTCAGCTTGCATCAGTAGCCTTGAGAGTTGTGAACTGTCCCATTCATATCAACAGTTCATTAGCTTTTAAATCTACCAATGGCACGGTAATGTTTGGCTGTTTCACTGTTAATCACTGCAGCAGAAACGTGCTCATTCCAATGTCGCTCACTATCTCAGGTGCCAAAAGCCCTCAGCTTTGCTCTGACATCTCTGGGCACTTACGTGTTCTCAGTAGAAAGCTTTGGTGCATGCTGAAAATGTAGCGGTGGCATAAAAACTATTGAACTTGGTTACCTCACTAGCTGCATTAATCCAGGTAATGCAATGGAAGAGAGAGGGTCAGGCAGTGCTTACGACTAACGTGACCAGGTGTCCGGTCAAAAAGGGACCCTGGTGGCTCCGTTACCACTGCACACCGGGCCATTAAAAATCCGGTCGGTGGTGCTAAGGCCGGCTAGTCCCTACCTGTCCTGGGGCACCGTGCTGTGCCCCAGAAGCGGCTAGCAGGTCTGGCTCCTAGGTGGGGGGGAGGGGCATGGGGCTCTGGGGGTGGTGCCTGTGTGCGAGAGTGGCGCGTGGAGCCTCCTGGCCCTCCTGGCTAGGACCCAGACCTGCTGGCTGCTTTCGGGGCACATGCAGTGCCAGGACAGGCAGGGAGCCTGCCTTAGCCCTGCTGCTGACCGAGGTAAGCCTGTGCCCCAGCCCTGAGCCCCCTGAAACCCAGAGCACCCTCCTGCACCCCAAACCCCTCATCCCTGGCCCCATCCCAGAGCCCGCATCCCCAGCCCAGAGCCCCCTCCCACACCCTGAACCCCTCATCCCCAGCCCCACGCCAGAGCCAGCACCCCCTCCTGCATCCCAATCCCCTGCCTAAATCTTCAGCCCCCTCCCACATTCTGAATCCCTCGGCCCCAGCCAGGAGCCCCCTCCTGTACCCCAAGCCCCTCATATCCAGCCCCACCCCAGCCAGAGCTCTCACCCCCTCCCACACGTCTACCCCAGCCCGGTGAAAGTGAGTGAGGGTGGGGGAGAGCGAGCCACCGAGGGAGGGGGAATGTAGCGAACAGGGGGTGGGGCCCTGGGGAAGGGGCGGGGCTAGGGTGTTCAGTTTTGTGCAACTAGAAAGTTGGCGACCCTACTTCCAACGCGCCTTCAGGGCTAGAAGACCTGGGTTCCATTGTCCTCTCTGCTGCAGTCTTCCTGTGTGACCTTCTTAGTCACTTCGGCCTTGTCCACAGGTGAGTTGTGTAACACTTTAACTGTACTGCTATTGTCAAAGCAGTACATCCCCTCGGAATGTGCATGCACGTAGATCTGTATAAAGGTGCTTTATAGCCGCAGAGCTATTCTGTGCTTAGATGCTGCAGTAAGGGGGGGCCGGGCCTGGAAGTGTCTAGGATAGAAGGATACCGTGTGGATTGGCTTCTTCACCTCCTGTGTAATTCCATGCAAGTCCTCATTCTGAATGTGCTGGGAGCTGCTGCAGAAAGTCCACCTACTGCGGCAGTGCGCTGCTGAGAGCAGGCAGTGTTGCTGCGTGCAGCCTTCTTGCTAAACTGAAGCTAGGAATTCAATGCCAAATGCAGTGGCCTGTGAGCAGGCATTAGTTACGCATGCGCTTTATGCAGAGTAGCTTGAATGGGGTAGAGGGGCCAAAGCCTAGGTCACAAGTGAGGGCCAGTTGGTTCCCAGTCTTGTACATCCCAACCAGCTCATAACTTGGTGGCATTAGGGGTCTGCAGAGGGTTTGGACCTGGGATGAGATGCTGACTTAAGGAGACGTATTTCTATTCTCTAACCCTCTGCTCTGCACAACCACTAAATATCCCGTGTTGATCTCGGGGGAATGGATGTTTGTCCTTGGCCAAAATGACCCCTCGGTTCTGTTGTGGTGTGCCGCCTGGATGCTGCTTCCACCCCAGAGGTGGCTGTATTTCGGTGGTGCTCTGTGAATGTAGCTTGTGAAGTGCATTGGGATCTGTCAGGGTGAGCTACAGACATAAAATGCTGTCGTCGTGTTATCCGTCTGTTTCCTAACTGTGCAAGTGCTGCTGCTTGTGTTGGTCATATGGGACTATTTATAAAGACTTCTGGATAACCCAGGGTAGTTTCCACTTGCCTGAGCCATGCTGCAGAACTGACAATGAGGACAGGAGACCCATGGCCCACAGAAAGAGCCTGCTCTGAATCCCAGCCTTCAGGACTCATTAGGGAGGGGCCATCCAGTGGGAATCTCATCTGGCGGAGCTTGGGATCCAGCCAGTCGAGATCTTAACAGTGAGCCTGGACCTACGTGGAGGCCACCTTCTGGAACTAAACCCTAATGAGAAAGGCCTGGGCTGCCCTTGAGGGCTCCCGACACTCTCCCATGTGATGCCTGGCCCCTCATTTCCTCTGTAGTAACCTAGAATCATAGATGCATGCGTAGGACCGGAAGGGAGCTTGAGAGGTCATCTAGTCCAGTCCCCTGCACTCAAGGCAGGACTATGTAATAACTAGACCAGAGGTTCTCAAACTGGTCTGCGGATAGTTCCCTCTAAGGAGTGCCAGGGCGGCTGCACGCGAGAGAATGAAGGGCCACCCACCTAACTAGTGGAGCCGAGCAGGCGTGGCTCCACTAATTAGGTGCCTGGACCCTGGAGAAGATGCACTTGTAAGGTGAGGTGGTGGCCTTGGGGGGAATAAGGGGTATGTGGGAGGGGGCAGTGGGGTGAGAAGAAGGGAGTGGGGGGAATTTGGGATGTGCAGGGCTGCGGCAGCCAGAGAAAGAGGTGACTTTCCCCAGCTCCAGGCCTGCGGCTGCCGTGGAAAGATGGCCCTTCTTCCCAGCCCCAGCCCGGGGGCTGCTGCGGCGGGGGAGAGAGGGAGAGACCCCCCCTCCTTCCCAGCCCCAGCGCGGGGGCGGGGGGGGGGGGGGGGGGGGGGGGGGCCCCCCCCCCCCGCTCCTTCCCAGCCCCAGCTCGAGGGCTGCTGCGGTGGGGGAGAGAGGGCACATCCATCACATTAGAAAAGTAAAACTACTGATATTAAAATATGAGTTGTGTGCTTTTGTTTGTAGAACAAAAAAAGTTAATTATTATTGAGTTTTTTTTAATATAGCGCTTTTATCCAAAGCACTTTACAGTAGTTAGCTAACAGTACAAACAACATTTGGAAAGATCATTAAGTGGTCTGCCGAGACCCTCAGCAATTTTCAAGTGGTCCGCGAAAAAAAGTTTGAGAACCACTGAACTAGACCATTCCTGACAAGTGTTTGTCGTGTTAATCTTGTTTCCGTAGGGGCTTTCCTAAAGGATCCTCATGCTGTTTAGTCACATACACTAGTCACGAACCAGCCAAATGCAGCCAGCATCCCTGTTCAGTGGTGTGGGGCAGAAAGGGAAGGCAACTGTATCCTCTTAGCCCCGGGGGACACCTCTCTCCCTGTGCCATGCTGTCAGAGTTGTGATCAGCAGATGCCTTTGAGTTTGATCACCCGTCATCAAAGGAGGGGCCTGCCGGCTGAGCAAGCTCTGTACTTTGGAACGCTCTTCCTGAAAGGTCTGAACTAGCCTGAGTTTATTGCCCTTCCCGTGCCAGGCACTTTGCAAACCCCAGCTGCTGTGGGCATTGGCCACGGGCTGAGGGGAGTGGAGGTTGGGGGTAAGCAGCCTATGTCACTTGACTGGTGATTGGTGAAGTCTGAGGAAGGGGAAGAGCTGCTGCTTTGGCTGGATCTGCATTTGTTCCGTGTTTAAAAGTCAAGGGCATGCAGAGCTTTCGACAGGAGCCCTGTGCAGTATGTATGAGACCGGAATGAAAAACGACCAGTCGACTAACCCCGAGGGTGCTTATGGCAGTAGAACGTGGACCTTGAGTGGTTGTGCAGGGCAGAGGGTAGATGAGAAGACACATTTCTATTAAGTCAGCATCTCAGTTCAGACTGGCCTGACCTCCTGCTATCCCAGCTCCAAACTCCTGCCCAGACCGAAACAAAGGTGCCAGGGGCTCTTTAATGATCCCTGTTGTATTAATTTAGACGGAGTAAATGGGCCAAAGGTGTTAACATAACCCTGTCATTGTCCAACAAAAAACAGTGCTACACAAGGTATATAGAAATCTCGTGCCTGGCCAACAGGTTTTAACCTTTTATTAAAGAAAGAAAAGAAGGAAAACCAGTTAAGGCCCTGGAAATGTCAAGTATGAACTAAGGCTTCCATCTGAACAATGTCCCTTGTTCCTGTACGCTGGAGAGAAAACCCCCTTCCTGTTTGAGATGGCATCAAAGACATCAGGACTGCCCTTGTGGGGAAAAGAGACGCTAGCTGGGCTGGAGCTGCTGCTATAGTCCAATCCCGTTTCCTCCCAGGCGGTGGTTGGGATTTAGCTGCAGCTGGTCTGGGTGGCCATGTTCTCTGGGTCCCCCTCTCTGGTCCGGGCTGGTCAGGACATGTCTCAGGATTAGGATGACGAATGCCCGGGATCCCAGGAGATGGTGGGAGTGGAAGCCATGATGGTGAAGCTCACTTCAGTAGCCTCTGTCTGTGGTTCTCTCTGTGCTATCGAGGACTCAGAAAAGGAGTGGGGTGTGGAATAGCCCATCCCCTTATTATGTGTCCAGCAGTTAATCCTGATATCTGACACCCCAATGTTCATTCATAAATTTCTCGGTCCATATCTTCTGTTTTTACCAACCATGTTTTCAGCCTAGTGCTTGAACTATGTGGCTCTTTGTGGGGACTTATTTACACTCTCTGTCTCTTTGGCTCTCTTCCACTTCTTTATAACGTTCTTTATGGAAAATAAGTTGACCTACTTTGCATGGTCAATTCCTGAACAGGCAGAAGTTAGAGACCAATTCTCACAACAGCTGTAGAAGATGGCCGTACCCATGCAGCAATGTTGCTCCCCCAATACCACATGAAGGGGGTGGTTCACTGCTGGTCCATTGTTGAATCCCCGACCCACCGGGGTCTCCCGTCCTGGTAGTGACAGGATCCCTGGAGATCCCAGCCCCGAGGTAGCCTGGCTGTAGCATGGAGCTGTACTAAGGTGTTGTGTGTCTGTTTTCCAGTCCCATGGTGATGACATGGCATCTGCTAGCTCCAGCAGGGCCACGGCAGGGCTGGCCTGTGAGAAGTCCCAGCTCACTGTGAAAGGTGAGTAGAGCTGCAGTGGGCGCCCGGGGGTTGTGAGGTGGGGAAGCAGGCACTCTGTCTAGGCCAGAAGCTTCTGGTCCTGCTGGGGAATGTGGATTTTCAAGTGTGGCTTGTCTTGTCCTAACTTCCTTCTCCAGCAGCCCAGGCAGCCTGTCAGCTTCAGACAAGCCATGCTTGTCAGTGACCACCTGCTCCCCGGGGGAGGGAGATTGCCCTAGTCCTGGACTCCTGAGCCTGTGGCTGGGGGGAGTAATTGTCGAGTGAAGGCTGCTATTGCACCAGTCCAGCCAGAGACTGGGTGTGCCCAGGAGAATGCAGGGTGTCATGCCGTCTGGAGCAGCCCATGACTGTGAGCGCCTACCTCTGGGGAGACTGTCAAAAACAGGACAGACACCCTGTCTCAGGGTGCTCCACTCACTGCTGGGCTGGTGCCTCCTCCTGGCCACTCTGGGTTAGCTCTTGAGGTCAACACCCCAGTCTGCGGTTTGCATGCCGTCACTCCAACTGCGGTCCGCAGCTCCTCCGGCTCCAGGACCCTCAGTGTTGTCTTTGTGACTTAGCCCTCTGGCTAGGTGACTGTGTTCCCCCTTCTGGGGTTCAGTCCATCAGCACTGCTAGGCAGTCTGCCCCGTCACTGCCCCGGTGCCACTTTCGCAGCAGCTGACAGAGGAACCCGGACCTGCCCTCATCTCTGGGTTCTAGTTCCTCCTGTCAGCAGTTCTGGGCTCATCTCTCTGCCTTCCCTGGACTGTTTCCTACCTCTCCGGTTCCCCTTCTCTCTCTGGGTGTGGCAGCTCCCAGAACCCTCTTCCCAGGAGTGGCTGCTGTCTGCCTTCCTGCAGCCTTCCCAACTGTCCCCAAACACTCCTCCCTCTTCCCAGGGAGTGACTGCCCTTTCTCAGCAGCCCAGTCTGTAGCCCACTACCTGGCTTTACAGGCCCTGCGTGTTCCTGCACCTGTGAGCCTCTCTAATTAGCTGCCTCCAGCCTAAAGCTCCCCTGTTTGCAGCCTAATTAGCTGACTGGGCCCACCTGGCCCACTCAGCTGTTGCCGGGCTAGTGTGGGGTGGTGTGTTCTGTAACTAGATTTCACCAAGCCAGTAACAAATGTGAACTTCTGAATCATTATAAGTCTTACCATGGAGAGACAGGAGCTGGCATCTGGCCCGTCAGCATCACACCTGGACTTCACCCCAATGGGCCAGTGCAGCAGAGTGCAGATTAAAAGATGTGTTCTTCCTGGTGCTTCCCCCTGGGTCAGGGAATTGGCAGCCTCGTAGCCCCAGACATGTGGGGAGTTGGGGGAGGAAGGATGGGGTCTTTCCATAGCATCCCCTGCTGTGAAGGGCTCATCCAGAGGAAAGCTGGTAACCAGCCTTCTAATCCCAGTCCCTGAGCTGGTTCTGCGGGCAGAGGCAGAGCCAGGGAGGCTATCTCCTGGAGGATGCATTCCCTATCGTCAAACCTTCAGCCTCTTGGGGCTTCCTCTGAAACTGGTGCTGGTGAATGGGGCCAGGCTGGAAGGTCTCCCTGCATGTCCAGACAATGTGAGCCTTGGGAGCTGGCTGGCTGCCTGCTCGGCTCTCCCCTTCGCCCTCTGTCCCGGGGCCGTCACCAGTGGATGCCTTGGTCTCCTTGGCTTTAGGGGAGGTGGAGTGTGTGCAGAACTCTGTTAAGGCCACCAGAGGGCTCCAGATACCTGGAACGGCTTCCCTGACTTCTGTCGGCACTTCTTTTCACACGGCTCCTGTTTTTTATTCCCTTTTTAGGGTGCCCTTCAGGGTGGGGGGATTTCTGGGTCCCAGGTTGGGGGGCCTTGCCTTTCCCGGGTCTCCAGGACATGTCTCCCTGTCTGGCCCATGAGACCCGGCTGCCAGTAGTAAACCTTGGGCCCTGGTTTCTTGGGCTGGCGGCTGCTGTGTGGCATCTGGGCCTCTCTGGGTGGGGACAACTTGCATATTGCCTGCAGCTGCGTGACTCTCTGCCTCTTCCCCCTCTGCCTAGTTGTGTCAGTGAAACCCAAGGTGCACAGCCGCCAGTCTCGGATCAACTCCTACGTGGAGGTGACGGTGGATGGACTTCCCAGTGAGACCAAGAAGACAGGGAAGCGGATTGGGAGCTCTGAGCTGCTCTGGAACGAGATCCTTATCATGTAAGAACCCCTGGGGACTCCAGGGGGTTGGGGCTAATGCAGGCACCCCAGAGCTGGCACTGAGCTCCCTACTTCTGCACTGGGTCGTGCTGCGTAAGGAAGCCTGGAACGTTTGCCACTGGCTGGAAGGGGCTTAGGGTGCACACTCAGGTGTGCATGTGCTGTGCTGGATGGAGAAGCTAGTGGGGGCCTGGGTGTTCCTAGGGCCTTGCCCTGGCCTCTTCTCTGCCCTCTGTGCCTGGCATGCCTGGTCCTGCTCTGCTAGCTTGGCATCAGAGAAGCAGGTGGGGAGCTGACAGCCCTCCTCTTGGTTTGCCTTCCAGGAACGTCACAGCTCAAAGCCACCTGGATCTGAAGGTCTGGAGCTGCCACACCCTGAGGAACGAGCTGCTGGGAACGGCTTCCATCAGCCTGTGTAATGTCCTGAAGAAGAATGGTGGGAAAAGTACGTATGAGTGAAAGCTACTCTGGGGCCCTGACGCCTGGCCTGGCCTTTGCTTTCTTCCTGAGCCTCATTTCCCTGTCTGGAGAAAGCAGGGAGCGGCTTGTCATGGGGGCTGGGGCCTCCTCAGCTGCTGGCATTGGGCAGCGGCACCTTCCTCCCCTTGGTGCTACCATCTCGCCAGCCGGCTCTAGCCGTTCCTGAGCTCACTCTGCCTCGATCCTCCAGTGTGGTCCTGCAGGATTTCCTGCCTCGGTAGGTGTGTGCCATGGAGAAGGGGTAGCTGAATCCCTGGCCCCGGGAGAGAACAAGGCGTCCTTGTGTGAGGCTGGGCGGGCCTGTCGGGTGCTCGGGGCCGGTGTGTGATGGAAGCCATACCTTAATTGGCCAGGGTGCCACTGCCGGCAGGGAAACACAAACTTCGCAGCTATTTGCTGCCATTTGTGGTCACCAGAGTGTGGCCCATGGTGGTGGCGGCTGCATAAAGACCTCCATTCAGGGCCTGGGCTGTGCTAGCGGCTGCGTGGGGCAGGAGAAGGTTTGCTCTGTCTCTTCCAAGCAAAGCTCAGCCGCTCTCGAAGGACAAACCTTGCATTGAGAGCCGAGAGGGGCCTTCTCTCCCCCGAGGGAGACGGCGCTTAGCCAGACTCTCCCTCGTGCCAGGGGTTAGGCTGAGTCGCTCCTGGGCATTGCCAGCGGTGAGTGTCCCCAGCACACTCCCTGGGCAGCGTCGCCAGGAGCAGGCCCGTGTACTCTGGATGGGATGGTGCCCTCTGCCCTCTGGATGGGGTGAGAAGAATCACCAGGGGCTTTGTGGGGACCCTCTGACGTGCCGGATGCCCGTGTCCCTGTCCCCCATGCATGGAGCTGGACAGTGCTGCTGTGCTGCGTGTGTTGGAGATGGTGGCTTGGTCTGGGTCTCAGCCTGCCAGGCCCAACCCACGGTCCCCAACTGCTTCCCCGTTCGGCAACCAGCCAAGTGCCATGCGTGTTCTCCTGGAGGTGCTGTCTGCTCCCGCCCTACCTGTGCGTGCCCCTTAGCAGGGGCACAATCAGCCCTTTCAGTAGGCTGCGTCCCCAGGGGGCCGTGTGGAAAATGAATGGAAAAGGCAACTGGCTGTTTCTGCTCATACTGAAAAAAGTGTCCGATTTTGTTCCCCCCCGACCTAGTGGGCTGTGAGGGGAGGAGTCTTAAAGCTACAGCGCACAGCTGTGTCTGCAAGGGGCTGCCTGGGAGCTGGAAGGTGCTCCTCTGAACCCTGGCCCAGAATGGAGGGCTCCGGGGCTCTCCCCCAGCTTCCCCATCCTCCTGCAAGTGTGGCTTCCCTGGGCTGAGGTTCCCTGGGAGTGCAGGGCCTTTGGAGAGGGTCCGGAAGTGAGGAGTGGGTGGGGACAGGGCGGATCCAGTGCAGAGCTGGAATAGTGGCCACGGGGCTGCCCCTGGGTCTGGGCACTGAGAGCCCTGCACCAAGTGGAGTTACTCTGGCTGTGTGGCGTGGGGCCCAGGGCCAGCAGGCGTCCGCGTATGAGGGTGGGGATCTGAGCTGGTCACACTTCCCTCCCACAGCCTCCCTACGCGGTGACCTGTGCTCCCGGCCCAGTCAGTCCCACTGGCGTTCCCCAGCCGTCTGACACAGCCCGGGCCAGGGGTTGCTGTCCTAAGCCCAGCCCACAAACCAGCCTCCTCCCAGTGGAGGTGCTGAAAGGACACTCCGCTTGCTGCCACTTGTGCAGATCTTCGCAGAACAACCCTCCTGGTCCTTCGCTATGTGCCTAGGTTAGCAGCGAAATAGTGAACTTTATTGCCATTTCAATGATCGTTATTAGGCTTCAGAGTCAACACACCTCTGAGATGATTAGGGGCACTTCACTCCTCTCCATGCTGTCCTATCCGTCTGTCTGCAGACTTAGGCAGACATCTGTGATAGTCACCATGTGGGTGCAAAGCTTTGCCAAGGCTTTTTATAAGTTACTGATACGTACTTACAACCTTAACTGTGTCTTAAAGTCTTTGGCTGGGTGTTTCCATCGTTTTTATTAACTGTCAAGGACAAACGTTGGTCGCCCGGCTATGTATTCTCCAGCAGTATGTCAGCGTCATTCCCCCTCAACAAAGGCCCTGGCAGCATGTCTAGGTTTCCTGCGTGCTGGGACTGTGCCCAAGCTCCCTCTGTCCCTCCAGATGAGTGCTGTGAGCTTCAGAAACTGTAGGAAGAAACAGGCTTGTGTCTTTGGCAAAGAACCCGCCAGGCCTCGGCTTTCAGGCCTGGCAAATTGAATCCATTTGGCGCTAACAGACCAGGCTGTGTGAGAAATGAGCTTCCAAAATGGGTTCCTTTTCCAAAAACCTCATTTTTCAAACATGCTTCTCTCCCGACTGCCTTGGCAGGTTCCTCTGCAACGCTCGGCATGGCCTCTCCTCTGGCACGGCACGGCACGGCTGCGCCACAGCAGCCGGGGGGACAGAGCGCTGGGGAAAAAGGGCCTAGTCATAGAAAACAACTTGCAGCCTTCTGTGGAGCTGCTCCCAAGGGTCCTTTAAAACAGCTAATTTACTGCGGCCTAGCCCCCTGCCCCAGGCCTCTGCCGCTGTGCTGGAGAAGAGGCTCTTTGTTCTGATGCTGTGGGGACTCGACGGTGCTCTGCTGGTGCTGGGCAGGAGAAATGTCCCCTGGCGGCCTTGCTTTGGAGGCTTCATGGAAGCCGATATGGGGCCATGCCGCCCCCCCGCCCTTGTGATTGTACAATTCACTGAGCTGCGGACAGCAGGGCAGGCCCTGGAGTGACTCGAACGTGTGAGGCTGCAGCCTACAAATGAAAGCTCTTGTTTTTATTGCTTGCTGCTCAGGTTGCAAGTTACATCAACAGGCTCCTGTTTCTTGAGTGGCACCATCTGCCAGCGTTTTACAGCTCCTGCAAAGCGCGCTCTTTGCTTTCCGTTCTGCACCTCAGGCAGAACCGCTGGAGCCACAACCTCAAGGAATTCTTTCAGGAAGCCAGCAACAAACCCCCAGGCCTCTGGGAAGTTGCAGTTGACCCCTCCTCATGAATGTGCTGTCAAAGGAGCTCGCTGAAGCAAAGGCTCTTTTAGCAGAGAATCATAAAAGCAAATCTGTAGCCTGTCTGAAATGAATGTTAAACAAGTCGGCTCTGTCAGCGCCTGTACAATAACTTTGTAAAAGCTGCTGTGCCAAACCAGAATGCCCCAGCGAAGGCCTTCGCTGAGCTTGCTTTGCGTTTCCTTCCAAATTCACTCCTGTTCTGCTCATGCTGCAGAGCTAATGGCCAGTGGGACTAGGCTGATATGCAGCTAACCCTGCTCCTCGGGGCACACCCTGGGCAGGGCCCAATTCGCTCTCCTGCATGAAAGGCCACGCTCCCATCTCTCTGCCTGTGGGCTGCAAAGTGAAGGGGTGCCGGAGGGCCAAGTACCGCCACTCTGGTATTTGGCCCTTCAGTCCCCCGTTCCTCTGTCATGCACATGGCTGTTCAGCAGGTAACCAGCTGCGTCTTCTGAGGATGAGACGTAGGGGCTGGGTGCTTTACCCTTTGCTGCAGTGTTTTAGGAGGAAAGATGCAGGGCTCGTGGATGATGGCCTCAGGCCATGTCTACGCAGCAGTTAAAACCCGGTTGCCGGCCCAGGCAAGGGGCTGTTTAATTGAAGTGTAGACGTTTGAACTTGGGCTGGAGCCTGGGGTCTAGGACCCTGCCAGGTTTCTAGAGCTGCAGCCTGAGCCAGAGTGTCAATTAAACAGCCCCTTAGTCCCAGGAAGCTGTCTGGGCAACCACAGACTTCAGGCCTGTTGTGACTTCAGATCTCACCTGGTCTCCATGGCCCAACTTTGTCCCTGACTCTCGCGATTCCTGCTCCCCGACTGCCATCCTCTACGCATGGCTCCTACCCCACCTGTGCCTGGTCTCTTACACTTGGCTAGTGCACACCGTTGTCGTTATCTGCTGTCCCTTGCCATCGCTGCCTGCACTTGCACACATGGGGCCAAGGCATTTTCAGGGCTGGGCCCTTGGCCTTGGGGTTTGCCTCTCCCTTTGGCCGGACAGAGGCTGAGTTAATTGCCCCTCAGAGTGCAGTGTGTAAAGCCCATGTGTGAGGCCTTCTCGGTGGTCTAAGGCAGCGGTACTCAGACCTCCGTGGTTCAGAAGCCAAATTAGCGATCGACGTTACCCCAAAGAGCCATGGTCGGGTGAATTCATTGTGTCATTTAGTGTCCGACTATAGGTTTAAACAGTCGGACGGGGAGATATTTAGAGTTTATGTATATTATTCTCACAGCAAAATGACTGACCAAAAGTTGTTGTTTTACCAACTACAATTGGTTAATAACATAGTAAAAGCCTCCTGGTTGGTTAATAACTTAGATGGGTTAATACAGGGGTGGCCAACCTGTGGCTCCAGAGCCACATGCGGCTCTTCAGGACTAACTTGCAGCTCCTTGTATAGGCACCAACTCCGGGGCTGGAGCTACAGACGCCAACTTCCCAATGTGCCGGGGTGAGGGGGGTGATCACTGCTCAACCCCTGACTCTGCTACAGGCCTTGCCCCTACTTCACCCCTTCCCCCAAGGGCCCCACTCCTTCCTGCCCCCTTCCCTGAGCCTGCCACGCCCTCGTTCCTTCCCCTCCCCCCAGGAGGCATGGGGAAGGAGGGAGAGGCGCTGATCAGCAGGGCTGCTGGCAGGCGGGGCGGAGCTGATGGGGGGCTGCTGACGTGTTACTGTGGCTCTCGGCAGTGTACGTAGGTAAATTCTGGCTCTTCTCAGGTGCAGGGTGGCCACCCCGGGTTAATAATTCAATCACAGGGTTTTAATATCATGCTGTGAAGAGCCGCAGGAGACACATTCAAGAGCCGCTTGCGGTTTGTGAGCCTCAGTCCGAGTATCGCTGGTCTAAGGGATTTAGACCCATTTTCCATTCAAGTGCTTGGCAAGCTCAGCACATGCCGGGCTTTCCCTGAGAGGAGGTGGCTGGGTCTGGTTTGATTGCACTGGAATTGTTTTAGTTGACGTAGGTCTGAGCACGCAACGGCAATGTGATAAGCACACCTGAAGATGAGTAAATGGGCAGGAAACCCATGTATTGGAGGCTCCTGTCGGAAGGTCTCTGTCTACATGCGGGTTGGACTAAGTCACCTTCCCTGTGGAGAAAAGGCCTCCAGTAGGAGCCAATCCTGCCCCAGCCCTGGTGGAAAGTTTTGTGCTGCTCACGCCAATGAGCTGCGTCAGATGTGTGCAGTTACCAGAGCTCCCTCTGGGTGTGGGCTCAACGCTGGAGCCTTTATCACACTTGCTGCTACCAGCCTTACTTCTTGGAACTGTAAATCCCCTTAATGGGCTGGGAGGGAATTGCCAGCCAGCCCTCACTAAATGGGAGTGCTGATGCTGTGTGCAAGGCACTGGGAGCAGCTGAACTGAGACCTTATTCAGGACCTAATCACCCCTGGCCTCCTCCCAAAATACTAATAACCCCTCTGACATTCTGCTGCTTGCTGGGACACAGGCTGCCTTTGTGCTCACCCTTTGAGGAGACCCTCTGTTGGTGCAGCAGCGAGGTCCCTTTGTGCGTCCCGTGTGCCGAACGGGGACAGGGAATGGAAGGTTCGACTAGTGTTTATTTTCTTTAAAAAAAAAAGGCTGGGGTGGAGGCCAGGGAGAGGAGGAGGCCGGCTGGGAGGTTCATGTTCACATCCTCCAGTTGGAGACCCCTTGACTAACTTCCCCCGTACGCTGAGACACCTTCACAATGAGGGCTTGTGTAGCCCGCAGCGCAGCGTGCGCTTTGCTGCTAGCCGCTCACCAAGGAGCAAGCCTGGAGCGTGCGGGGCAGGCTTTCTCCACAGCTTGAGGGAAGCAGAGTTCTGATGGCAGGCAGTGACCGGTGAAAAGGGGTTTGCTGCTTTCTGCAGTACCTTCCATCGGAGGATCTCGAAGCACTCTGCATAGGCTAGTGAAATGGTCTCCCCTGGGAGGGTCCTTTGTACAGATGGAGAAAGTGACTTGCCCAGAGTCATGCAGGGAGTGTGCAGCAGGGTCAGGAACGGAGCCCAGGGCTCGTGACGCCTAGATCTGTGCTTTACCCACAGGAAGATTTTCTGCTCATACTAAAAGCAAGCAGTTAGGAAAGGCTTGTTCCAAGTTGAGGGATGCCAGTGGGCTACATAACAACTTGAGGTGGTGCGTGCACAAAATCTGAGAGAGCATTACTCGTCCTACTGCCCCATTGTGCCTGTCGCCCCCCGCTGTCCCCAGGGAGCTGAGAGTTACAGAAAGTCTGTGTCAGGAAGGTGGGCCAGGAGACTTGCATGCAAATGGGGCCGATCTCAGGACTGGTTGCCTCCAGCACATGGGGTTTGTGGAAGCCTATGCCATAGCCATGGTGTAAGCAGGGGTCCTGTTACTTCTCGGCCTCAGAAGCGCCCGAATTGTGCATGGCCGAGTGGTTCAGGAGAGGAGGCTGGCTCAGTCTCAGACCAGGCTGGCCTGTTCTCTGCATAGCTCTCAGATAGTAATACCCTCATCTGGTCAGACGCAGCTAGAAGCCTGTGATTCCTCGTCAGACGCTGGTTCTGTTGCAAACAGATGTGCTTGGAAAGCCCTGCAAAGCCCAGGCCTCCCCCTGCCAGTGGGACCCCTCGCCTCAAGACAAGTGAAACTGAGCTGGGAGCCGAGTGCTCACAATTCCCATTGAAATCCATGGGTGCTACCACTGCTCAGCACCTCTGGAAAGGGGGCTGCCGGGTAGTTGGTGCACCTGGCAGGGGAGGCCCCGAAGCATTTGTTGTTTGGCTCAGGCTTCAACCCAGTGAGGAACTCCTCCAGTGACTCCCCACATCTCCCCTTTCCTGGGTGAAGCCAGAGCAGATCAATTCCAGCAGCACCCACCAATATCTCCTGAGCTGGCTCCAGGCTGTCCTTGCTGTGGTCCACTGTCAAGAGTCACCTGGGAAGGTCTTATTCCTGTTTAGCTTTTCTGTTGTGCCCACCGTGGGGTCACTCGCTGTTCAGACACTGAGTGAGTGACATCGCCTCCCCAGAGCTCACAGCCTGATGCACTCCACAGGCAGCACTGCCTGCAGCACCGGGAGATGATAAACCTGCTGCTGCTTTGCTCTGTCTTCCAGTGGCTTGTTTCCTTTCCCTGGCTGCAGGGCTTGGCACTTAGTGGCACCAAGTCTCACCCGATGCCCTCGCTGCTCTCCCCTCGCCACCTGGCTCTCTCCTCCAGAGGGCCCCCCAGCTTTGATGTCCTCTGCAAATTCCACTACAGCTGCACTGACAATCCCCAAAACACCACCAAGCAGGTGCCTAAGGCGCTGGACCTGAGCGTGGCTGGGTGGTGAGAGCATGTCCTCCCCAGGATGGAGAGTGGCTGCTGTTACCGCACCTGTGCTTGCTTTACTACCATGCAATGCAGCGTTAGTCTCTGGGAAGCTGAAATCCTCCTGGCCTGAGCTCCAGCTAGCCGGAGCAGCCACTGCCAGGTGCATTGCTGTTGGGGAAGAAGCAGCCCCAGGGCTAGTTTGAAAAGCCCCAGGCCCCTCCCAATTGAACTCCGGAGCTGGGCATGGCCTGCGGCTTGCTGGTCTCGTGATAGCCATTGACAGCGCCTGAATGTGCTGGAAAGGGAAGATGCTCCAGACAGGGACCTGGTTCAGTTCTCAGCTCTGCCGTGGTCCACCTGTGTGACCTGGGCAAGTCATGTGATCCCTCTGCCTCCATTCCAGCTTCTCAGACAAGGATAGTGGTGCTGGGAGGATGGAGGCGAGGCTGCTCGTGGGCGAGCCATGGAGACATCGGGCAGCATTCAGGCCATGTGGTGGACCTCTCAGAAAGCTGACCGTGTGAACACGGAGCTCGCACGCAAACCGTTCTGCACCCTGAACTCCAGCAGGAGCTGTCAAAGGCAGGGAGCGCTGCTGGTGAGAGCCAGGCTGGAAGCCCGGGAACCAGCAGGCGCCGCATGCGGAGCAGCTGTGAAGGCTTCTGCCTCTCTTAGCCCCTGCCAAGCTGCCTCACTCCTGAGCTGGAGACTGGCTGTCGGGCTACCAAGGGAGTGGTGCAGTCGTGTCATGATGAGTAGTTGTGTAGAATAAAAAAATTATTTGAGCAAAGTAGTCGGGAGGCATCTGGGCTGGTGTCCCGGGCTGGGGCAGCCAAATACCTGAGGCCTCCTGTGTCTTAGCTGGGTGTTCCAAGCCCACTGGCCGTAGCTGGGCATTGTTGTTACTGTCAAAATCCTGCCCCGTGGCAGGGACCTGGAGATTGACTGTCGTCTTGTCCTGGCTGGTCCAGTTCATCAAGAAGCTCCATAGTTTGGCAGACTTTGCAGAGGCGCGGCTAGCCCGCTGTAGCAGGGGTTGTGGGACTGTGGGGGGGGGGGGTGCACAGCTGCCGCCTACCATGTGCCTTGCTTTGGCTGGTGCTGTTAGCCCCTCACTCTCACGGGCACCATGGATTCTTCTTGCTGGTACGTGTGTAACGTAAGGCTCTGGCTCCACCTTGTGATGGGGCTGAGGGGATCTGCCCCAGGGGCCCAGAGGAGCAGGGCTCAGCTGGCTGACAGGCCTGTGTGTGAGATGGAGCAGAGTCCAGTTATAAGGGATCCCAGTGAACGTTGGTAGCTGCATGCTGTTCTCTCAGCCCCTGCTTTGTGCCTCCACTGGTCGTTCAATTAGCTAATCAACTTCCTCTCCCCTGTTCTGCCCTGCCCGGGTCCCCTGGCTCTGGGAGGGGAGAATGGAGAACTGCGTTTTCAGGTTGTTAAGCTCTGGGCGAGGCTGAGGTGCCGTGCTCTGTGCCTGGCCACATTGTGCCTGCTGCAGCTGGTGGGACCTCGTCAACCTCCCAAGAGCCTTTGGCTGTCAGACGAGGGGGGAAGCAAAGCTGCAGGCGTGACGCGAGGCCGAACTGGGCCCTGCAGCCCCCTGGACCCGCGTGCTGTGCTCTGTCTCTAGTGTGCCCCTCGCTGGGGCCGGCCGGCCTGCCGGGCAGTCTCCAGAGGCTTGTGGTCAGGGTGGGAGCAGCCTGGCTCCTGTGGAGCTCAGCAGAGCGGGTCCTTGGGGTTGAGGAAGGGGATTTTCTTTCTCCACTTGCCTTGTCAGTCTCTTGGGTGGGGAGAGGGTCCAACCCAAGGCGCTGCCGTCCGGACTCCTCCAAAGTGACCGCGAGGGGCCCTCTCAAATGCTCCCAGAGCTGCGATTGGCCGGGCACGTGAGGGCCATTCCAGCACCCTGGTGACTTGATGTGTGCAGCCGTCAGATCGTTCCATGTTCCCAGCCACCCTCGGCCGCTCTCTTCCCCGAGGTGCCAGGCCTTTGCTGTCTGAATGAATTATGATTACAAGCAGCTTAGCAGCTGGAGCCCTGCACTCCGCTTCCACTATCTCCCACACCCCCGAGATCCTGTCTTCTGTATTGAAAGCCGTTGGGACCCCGTCTGGCCAATCTGCCCGGTGTTGGTACAGTGTGGCCGGCTCACAATGGGACGTGCACTGGCTCTGGCCCCTTAATCATTGGGAGGTTTGGACAGTGCAGGGGGAATGGCCCTGCCTCCTCTTGTGTGGGAAGGAAGAGGCCATGGCCCATGGCCTGGGGACAGCCCTTGGTGGGAGCTGAGGGTCTGGCTTGGCTTAGCGTTGCTGGGGCACTGGTGTGGTGTATATGGGAACTGGACCAGAGCCAGCCAGTGTCCCGGCAGCTCCTGGCCCTGCCGGAAGCCGAGGAATTCATCTTTTCCTCCTCCTGCCATATGGAGAGAGTCTAAACCCCCATGGCGGGGCAGGGTGTGGAACCTAGAATTCGGTGAAACTTTTCAGCTAGTGGTGACTGTGGCTTGTCTCTTTCTCCCCATCCCTCCATCTCCCCAGTGGAGAACACGCAGCTGACCCTGAACCTGCAGATGGAGAACAAAGGCAGCGTTGTTTCAGGCGGAGAGCTGACGATTTTCCTGGACGGGCCGACTGTTGATCTGGGAAGCCTGCCTAATGGCAGTGCCGTGACAGAGGGTGAGTGCCGCCCATCTCCACGTGCAGGCCGCTGCTCTGAGCATGAGGTGGTGAGTGCGGGCGGTGGGGGAGGGCTGAGATCACAGCTGTAAGGACTTGTGAACAAACATCTGAGAGCCAGGAGCCACCTCCTCTCCCAGGTAAGGCCCCCAGCTCAGCCTGTTAGAGCGCCGTGCAGTCTGCCCAAAGGCTTGGCTCACCCTTGTACTGACGGATTATTCCAAGAGCTTGTGGAAGTGCTTCTGCCCGGGAGGGGAGCTGTGGGATCTGCAGGAAAAGGTCTCCTCCTCCCCCAGGGAAGTGAAGGGTGCAGCTGTTTTCTGGGCCCTCTGCTGCTGCCTGGGCTCTGCATCCCCTCTCCCATCTCTCCTGGGCCTCGGGAGGCTGCGATGGGTTCGCTGTGAGCCTGGCCCATCAGGGCTCCCTGTGGTGGGAGGGAGCAGAGCGGGATGATGCCTGGCAGAGTGAGGAGTTCAGCAATGCGTGGGTGCGTTTGCTATCAGGGCGTCTCGTTTTCTGTCACGTGCTGCGCTCGTTCAGCCCGCTCCCTGCCTGACATGAGCAGGGCTTCCTTGCGCTGCAGGATTTTCCCTGGGCTGGTGCATTTACTGGCCACGTATGCCAGGTTCTGAGCCACGGCGAGATACAGGTGGCCTGAGAGAAAACCATCGTACGGGGTGGCCTGAGAGCTTCGCTTCTGAGAAGCCTGGAGAAGTGGGGGCTGCAGGTGAAGACTGAGGAACTCTGGCAGAGCTGTGTGCGCAGAGCCCAGGGCTGGCAGCACTGACGCTGGGGAGCCAGGCCTGGGGCGAAGGGGCGTTGGCAGAGCGGCGCTGTGGAAAGTAGCCTAACTCCGCTGCTATTAGCCCCCATCCCTTGGGCCATCACTCTTCCAAATCCCCTGCAAGGCCCTGTGCAGCCCTCGGGGTATCGTGGGGCCTTGATACACCGTATCAGATGCATTTGCAGGGTATTTGCAGCATGAGGGGCAGGTGTCCCTGCACCCCAGTGTGCTGGGCTGTTCTCTCTCCAGATTTCCTCTTCGGGAGGCAGCCAGCAGCCCATGTGTCTCCTAGCCTGTCTCACACTCCTTTCTCCTTTTCCCGCTTGTTTATTGTCCAGGGTCCCAGCTGCCTGGGAGGGATCCCAGCTGTATGGCTCCGGCTACAGAGAGCAGACACCAGCCCCCCAGCACAAACTGCTTTGGAGGTAGATCCAGGTAAGGGCCCCTCACTGACGACACCTGTTGGTCCGTTGATGGGAACAGGAGGGGCTGGGTCTTGGATTCTGTGCAGGAGGCTGAGAAGTGAGGCTCAGCAGGAGCTTACAAAGGAGACCATTCAGTGAGCTCACCAAAGAGCATGCAGGATGTGTGTGGAAGGGAGGGGCGGCCCTGGCAGGGCCAGCTGAGGGGCAGTGGGAGGAGAGCGCAGAGATGCCCTGGCAGGGCCGGGTGGGGGAGCTGCCTGGCAGGGATGAGGCAGACAGGAGGTGGTCGTGGGGAGTGGAGGCTAGGAGTCTGCCTGACTGGGATGGCTGCCTGGCAGGGGAGAAATGGGCTTATTGTAACCTGCCTCCGAGGAGGCTGTAGCCAGGAAGGAACCTGCCTCTGACATGCTGTGCAGATTCCTCCCCATGTACGCCCCCTCCCCTTGGTCCAGCCCCCCGGGTCTGTTCGAGTGTTAGCCCTCTAGGTACCCGTTTGTCTTTCCTATGCTTGTACCGCACCCAGCACAATGGGGTCCCAGTGCCCTGCGGGCCTTGGGGCGCTTCCCCAGGAAATGCAGAAGGCTGCAGCTGAGGGCAGCTCGGTCTGGTTTACTCCTGCCCGGAGTTGGAAAAGGGCTCCAGCTGCGATCACCCGTGCTGGCAATGCCTCGCTGTCCTGCTCTGGCCTCGGCGCTCGGCTCCAGACAAATTATTTTGTTTTTACTGCCCAAGAAGTCGTTTTTTTTCTTGCACTCCAGTGGCCAGGCCCTGCCAGGCGGCTGGGGGTGCTGAAGTGAAGTGGCTCTGCTCTCCTCTCACTCACACCGTGCCCGAGGCCATTCTGGGGCATGTCGATGTGCTGGCACGTGTGCAGCTTTGGCAGAGGAGGACGCAGAGCAGTGAGGGCGCACTCTGCTGGCAGGCGGAGAGATGCTGTGGAAGGGGCCTGCTCCTTTGGTCCCCTCTAGCCGATCTGGTCAGACCCCCATAGGCAGCTGCCCTGTCTGTCTCGGGGGCTGAGGGCAGCGTTTGGTTCCACACAGTAGGATTGGAGGCCGCTTCGCACAGTCTAGAGATCCAGAGGGGGAGCATCAGCCCCTGAGCTCTGCTGAGAAGAAGCTGGCTGCATCCTTGTGCAATGTCTCCATTTCCCTGGCTGCCCATGCTCAGCTCCTCCCGTGCTGGCCAGTGGGCACAGCTGCCAGGGGCAGGCCAAGGACCAGCTTGATGTTCTCTGGGCTCGTCTCATCTCTCCATTGCTTTGCTGTTAACGCTTGGGCCACTGACTAGCCCTTTATACCCCCAGATGATCCTCCAAGCCAGTCTGACCCCATGGGAAGTACCCCAAGCTGCTGGCCAACCCACCGTCCCCCTGTTGCTCTCCCCCTCCTTCCAAACCCACTCCTGAGCAGTGTCTTCTCTTGGCAGCCCCTTCATCCCAGCCCGCTGTTCAGCCCAGCCACCCCCCCTGCTGCAGTGTCACTCGATGGGGAAAGCGGCACCGGCTGAGCCCTCCCCTCGGCCGATAAGGTTTCCTTGTCTGGAGCAGCAGTAGTGGGCTCGGCTCAGCCATGCCGGTAGCCAGCTGCCAGTGTCCTGTATTGCTTGGCGTGGTCCAGTGCCATCAGCACTAGCCAACCCTGCATCTAGCTAAGACAGAATTGTAGGGAGGCAGAACATCGTTACCCAAGCTGGAATTTGGGCAGTAAATACCCCAGCTCTCACGAGGATCTTTAATGAGCACAGCGGGCGAAGCCAGCAGCACAGCACCTCCCCACATCCTGCTGGCTGAATTGCTCACACTACTTCAGCACCTTTGGAGGTCTCCTGTCTACACGCTGGGCAGGCCACGCAGACACGAAGAGGAGAATCGTGTACAGGCAGCTAATGCAGGTTCGCAATTCAGCACTAGGCAGGCACATGCAGCCACCAGGCTCACTTCCCAGCTCTAGACTCGCCTTAAGGCAGCACTGCCCCCTACTAACCGGGATGGACCACCCACGCCAGGGTGCTAAACACGCAGCCAACCCAGGTCTGAGGCCTGGCCACCCAGAGTCAAGCCGCCTGCAGCTCTGACAGAAGAGCATCAATCTGAAGACCATGATCACCGCCTTCGCCTCCAGCCTTGTGTCCCTGGCTATGGAGCCCAGCCCCTAAAGCTTCCACTCCAGACAGGACTCTGGAATTGCTCCACCCTCATGGAAGGGGCAATGGCAGAGGTGTGAGCCACCCTCCTCATCGCTCCTTGGAGCCCATGTGTACTCAGCACATGGAGAAGGACGAGAGGAGCCTGCCCTGAAGGAGCAAAGAGCCCAGCACCACCACAATTCCTTTCAGAAGCCCTGTGTTTCTATGCGCAGGATCTGCTGGCTCACGCGGACAGAGCAGCGCCACCCTAATGTCTCAGCTGCCCTGGGGGGAAGTGCTGGGATTCTCTTTTATGAAGAGACAGGCCTGTAAGCAGAACATCTGTAGGAGCTGCTGGACACCAGCCACCAGCTACAAATCTACATAGATGTTAAATCCAACCCCACGTCTCCCAGTAACCACAGCTCCAAAGCGAGCAGCTTCTCCCCACTTCATGCCGCTCCAGAAGGCCAGCACGTGGCCCCAAGCCAGGGAGAGGATGGCCCAGTGCCGCAGCAGGACACTTCTGCTTTCCCTCCTCCAGCCCTGGTCGCTTTGCCTCTCCTGCCCTCCCTGCATTTTCTGACGGGCTCCCACTCAGGCCGCACCCAGCCTGGGCAGTCTGCTTTCCGCCCGGCACGGGAGCCTGCTGCCGCTTGAATCGAGGCAGTGGGCTGGGGCTATCCAAGCTTCAGGAGCTGTTTGGAGGGAGCCCCTGCAGCCTGGGTTTGCTTTGGTTTATCCAGTTACACACTGCTGGACTCAAAGGGAAATGCCAGGCTCCCTCCACACACACATCACTCCAGCTGAGGGAAACTGCTCTGGCTGTCGCAGGCCAACCCCTGGCCTAGCTCTCTTTCGAGGGGAAAGAAACCGCTCTACAATGGGCCCAGAGAGGAGCAGGCCAGGTGGCCCTACAGCCACTGTTGTGCTGCCCCAGAGGGGAGCAGGAGAATGCCTTTGGGCCTCACGAGGAACCTCGCTGCCCACCCCGTGAGTGTAGAAAGAGCTCTTGGAGTCACGCGGGCAGTTCTCTGAACACACCTGCTCCATGTGCAGTGCCAGTCAAAAACCGAACAGAATGGTACGAACCATTGGGAAAGGGATAGATAATGAGGCAGAAAATATTGTAATGCCACTATATAAATCCCTGGTACGCCCACACCTTGAATAGTACGTGCAGCTCTGGTCGCTCCATCTAAAAAACGTATCTTCGAATTGGAAAAAGTACAGAGAAGGGCAACAGAAATGAATAGGGTTTTGAGAGAGGTCTATAAAATTATGACTGGTGTGGAGAAAGTGAATGGCGAAGTATTATTTACCCCTTACCATGACACATGAACCAGAGATCATCCAATAAATTAACAGGCAGTAGGTTTAAAACAAACAAAAGGAAGTACGTCTTCACACAGTGCATAGACAACCTGTGGAACTCATTGCCAGGGGATGTTGTGAAGGACAAAACTATAATGGGGTTCAAAAAGGAATTAGCTACGTTCATGGAGGATAGGTCCATCAATGGCTATTAGCCCAGATGGTCAGGGACACAACCCCATGCTCTGGGTATCTCTAAACCTCTGACTGTCAGATGCTGGGATTGGCTGACTGGACGGATCACTTGATGATTCCCTGTTCTGTTCGTTCTCTCTGAAGCACCTGGCACTGGTCACTGTCAGAAGACAGGATACTGGGCTAGATGGACCACTGGTCTGACCCAGTATGGCCAGGAGCTGGCTGGACCCACAGGCAGCTGCTGAAAAGCGCGGGGATCTGAAATAGCCCGATGGCCCCCACGGATTTAGAGTGGGCCCCTGTGTGTGATTCACAGGGAGATGAGCTGCGAGAGGCAGGAGACCCCAGAAAGGGGCAGAAGGGCAGTGCTAGAGCTGTGGGGCTGCGATGGAGCTGAGAGCAGCTCTGCAGGAGCTTGTCCACCCAGCTCAGGTACTGGGAGCTCTCAGCCTTACATAGATCTGACTGTTGCTGGCCAAACCTGACACCCTGATCACTGGGCTTTGCCCTGGGGCAAGTGGGGGGAGAGACTCTTATCAACAAAGTAGGACGGGCGGAAATGGCAAGGGTGCCACGTAGCCTCCTGTGGGAGAGCCGGCTGTACCCGCCCCGGCTGGTGCTGGAAGGCTGACTGCTCCCGGCTGGGCAAGGAGACCATTTGCGTCTGTCTGGTGTCCATGCTGCCACAGTAAGTCGCACGCTGCTGAGATGTCAGGGGCTTAGCCTCCCTGGGAGCCTGAGCCAGATTCTTGAGTGCAAACAGCTTCACACAAACCAGCGTTTTTCAAACCTGCTGAGCCTGGCTGTCCAGAGACGTGCCGACAGCCCCTGCTTGCAGCCTTTGAGAAAAGCGCTCACGTGAGCACAGGCGAGCTGCCCGGAGAGTCAGTGGCCCAGGGCACCAGGCCCCGGGGCTCACCAGCCCTCCAGAACAGCCTCCCTCGGGCTAGGGAGAACAAACGTGAACCTCCAGCTTGGCCACTCGCTCCACTCCAACAGCTAGGACACAGGGCCTGATCCTGGGCAGAGAACTGTCGGCTCCAGCCACACCAGGTAAAGCGTCCGCTCTGCAATGGTGAATGCACCAGCGCCCCGACTTCACCCAGCAGCCCGGGAGTGACTTCTGGGCTGTTCTGATTTCTCTCCCCACTTTTTGTTCAGTATTGCGGGCTGCTGCGTTCCGCCTCGGAGGGGCTGCCTTGATTCCCGTGTGCATGTGAGAGCAGGGTGGGAGTCCGCAGTGGGAAAGGCTCTGTTTACTTGTCAAGTGGGCTGGAGACCTCCCTTAAAGACAGAATGGGAATAAAAGGGTTAGTCTTTGCTCCTCAACAATTTCTGCCCTGTCTTCTCAAGGGAAACTGCTTGGTCAGGGCTTCCTTTTCTTCCCCAGCACAAATGGTGTCCTGGGATTTGCTGGTAAACTTGGGGATAGGGTGTGAAATTCCACAGTGAACTGTGTGAAGAGAGAATAAAGAGCCAGTCATTTGCGCTGGCTGGGAAAGCTGGTGTCCTGGGTGTGGGGGAGCTGCTGCAAGCCTGGTGCCCTGTGAGCGAGGGCCTGAGGTGGGGGTGGGGGAGCCGGTAGCTGTTACTGCTCGGTGTGTTGCGGGGCAGGAGGCTGCAGATTGCCAGACGGTACGTGACTTAATCTGGTCGTGGACATGTCACTCGCGTCACGAATTCTGGTGCTCCCAAGGGCTTCTCCAAGCTAGGCTCAGGTTTTGCTATACCTGCTTTACGAGGGCTGACGTCTTGCCCTCTGATTAGTGATGGGCAAGAATCTTCTTGTGAGGCCAGTCATTGCTCAGGTAATCTAGAGTCCAAGCCACTGGGTCACTTGCCCTAAAATGTTGTCTAGCCTTCCTTGCGCTGAATTCTACACAGCGCTGTACGTGGCCCCAGCACCTTACAGAGCACAGGACTTCACAGTGGGATATGGTAGCAGAACTGCCCAGCAGAGCTTTGAGCTCGCGGCTGCGGTCCTGGAGCAGGGGGGCGATAGGCTGTGGGCAGCAGCAGCTGGGTAGAGCATTCAAGGCTTAGCATCTCCCGTTCAGACAGACAGTGATGACTGGAGGGAGCTGTGAGAAGAGCACTGCGGATGGTCAGGGGCTGGGGGAGAGAGGTGTGGAAGGTGTGCGTGGCTCTGCAGTGGGGGGATCAGGAGAAGTTGGGTGGAGATGAGGTGAGTATCAGGAAGGCTTGCTGCATGTGAGCTCTGCAAGGCTGTGGAAGGGTCTCCAAAGCGCGGGCTGGGAGCCCCATCAGGGACACTAGCAAATCTAGGGAAAAGGCCAGCCTAATGAACCCTAGAGTCTCCTCCAGATCCTGCCATTGCACAACCTCATGTGGCTTCTGGGCTGAGAGCCTGCAGAGGGACAGCTCACATCAGCAGGCTGGCCCAGCAGCGCAGATCCCGCTTGCGAGCAGCGCTCTCCTGCGGCCCCGGCTGGGCTGGGAGCAATTCTGCAAGCTGTGAAACCTTCCGAGGCCAGGACATTTTGCCTTCGTTTGTTCCAAGTGGACCCAACAGCTGAGACTTGGGCTAACCTGAGAGCCGGGGGTTTAGAGCAGTTTGCAAAGGGCTGCGGAGGCGCTTTCCGGGCACGGCCACTTGGGAGGACGAGTGGCAAGGCAAATAGCAGCCTTGGCTGCCCCCTGCTAGCCCTCGTGGGAGCCCTCGGGTGGGCAGCAGTCCAGCTCCAGCTGCCATCCTCAGCGCCATGCTGATTAAGCTGGCTCTGAGCAGATACAATGAACGTGGGGCTGGAGCCAGGGAACAGGCAGTGCGCGGGCTCCCCATAGCGCCAATCCCAGGGCAGGGGAACCCCGGTATTGGGGGGCGGGAGAAGGGGGCCGTAGAAATCTAGTGTGGAGGAGGTTGGTGTGTTTGCAGCCCTGCGGCTCCATCCATGCATGCTCTGCCCGACGCCGCCCTGAGCGTGAGGGTCCGTGCGAGGGAGGCTGGAGAGCCTGTGCACGTGGCATCTTTTCCCAGCCCTCTCAGGATGGGGGAGGGGGTTTCCCTTCTCCTCACTTCATGATGCTGCTATGGGCAATGTGCTTCGCTCTGCCCTGCAAACAGGAGGCCTCTGCCTCTGTCACCACCTCCTCCCTGTTTTCACGGAGCCCAGAGGAATTTCTCAGCTGTGCGTTTCAGGTAGTGACTAACGACTCTGGGTTCTCCAGAGCTGCCCGGGCACCAGGTCACTCGAGCTGTCCTGGCATAGTGTGCCTCATGCCCGGCCGGAGCAGTTCCTCCGGGGCACACTCTACCCTTCTGTCTCCCGTTCAGCTGCACCCTCTTTCCGCAGGCGTGTCTCCTGTGTCGGGCTTTGTGTCACCCTGCAGTCCCTGGGCTGGAGCCATGGGGTCGTGACCACATTTAGGGGGGGAGGGGATGAAATGACAATGTGCTTGGAGGAGATGGCACCCGCTGAGTGGGTTTAACAGAGGGGCCTAGACACAAGCTTAGGGACTGAGTCCTTACTTCTCTGGGCCTGCCCCTGCCCTTGCAGAGCGGGCGAAGGCCGGGGCTCTGTCTGGGGGCTGGCAGTGTCCGTTCTGGCTGTCCGCTGCCCCTGCTCTCTCCTGAGCTCCAGTCCAGGCGCAGTCCGACGGGCAGAGCGGGACGTGGGGGAGTGACTTGGGTTTGCACAGAAGGGGGCGAGAGCCTGCCGCAACTCCCCATGCGACAGGGTGTCTGAACGCGTTCCTGACTCAGCCCGGCTTTGGCCTCTCCTCCCCCGGGTACTGGCAAGGCTCCGAGAGTCCATTCCCATCGAGCTCTGCCTTGCTTTTTCCTGCTCCTATTTTAAGTGTTGGTTCCCAGCTGCATCTCCACCACGTGGCCGCACTCTGTTTGTTTCCAGGCCTCTATTAAAAGACAGTGCCCATGTGGGAGCGCTCGTAGGAGGGCTGGGCTGGCAGGCTGGCTAATTCGGGCCTGGTAACCCCGTGTGGCCTGCTGGCAGCCTGGAAACATCCTGTTTTGGTTTCTAAAATCTCTCTGGGCTGCTTCTCGCTCGTCTGTATTGAGAAGGGCCCAGCATGCACCTGAGGCTGCCTGCTCCAATGCGTCCAGCCTGGGCGGGGAGAGCCACCTCCTCCCTTCCCCCAGCTGGGCTTTCACCACAGGCTTCGCTGTTAGCTCTGGGTAGGACATGTCCCTTGTCCTCGCTGCCACCTGGCTTCAGAAGGGAAGCTCCTTTCCAAGAGACTGCGGGGAGAGGCATTGACTCCCCTGGAGGAAGCAGGGAGAATGTTCCTCTTGGGGCCAGAGATGTCCCCGCAGTGCATTGAGTGCAGTGGGTTTGGTCCTTAGCCCTTTACAACTGGCCCTCGCTCCATCAGAGCCCAGGCCCTGAGCTCAGGCCTTGCCTAGACCAGGGTTTGGACTTGAGCGGTTTAACAGGTGTTAAAGGAACACTGCCTTGTCTACACGGTAGCTCATGCCTTCCAAACACTAATCTAGATCAGGTCTCAGTTTCCTGTGTTGGGTGAGCCATCCCGGCAGCCCCCTTGGAGGTGGGCAGCTGGGGAGGCAGATTTCTCGGGGCACAAGGGGTCAGAGCATTCCCCCCACAGCAAGGGTGCCCAGATCCCTGTCTTGCCCGTCAGCAGGGAAGGGGAGTTCCTTCTCCACCCACAGGAGAATTCTCTCCTGAATCCTGCCATGCTGGAGAGAGGCCCCAACCCAGCCTGGGTTCAGGGGGAGCTTTTTTGGGGGGAGGGGGGCTGTAATGAGAATTGTGGCCAGAGCCAAGGCTTTCTCTCCAGGGCTGCCCCATGGGAGGAATTGTGACTGGTCAGAAACGGGCCCAGCTGCTCCTGCTCGCGTTCCGACCCATCCGTCTGCTGGATGGAGCCGGCTGCTCTTATCAGTGGCTGATTTCTCTGTAGCAATCAGTTTGTGCTATTGCCCACGTTCCCCCCCCCCGGTCCCAGGGTCACGCTCAGCTGCTCCCCGCGGGGAGCAAGAACTGAGCGACTGGAAGCAATTGTGGGCTTGTCAGCGCTCGTGTGGGGCCCGATTGATGTGGCCCTGTGGCTGCCAAGCTGCCTTTTCCTCCCCGACCCCAGCTCTGTGCAGAGTCCTGAGCTGCCAGGACAGCGGGAAGGTTTTGCCCTTTTAAGGTGATAGCTTGTCTGGACTCTTTCCTCTCGGTGCTCCCCACCCTCCCTGCCGAAGGGGCTGCTTCAGCAGGGCTCATTTGGGAGCTGTGCACTGCCCTGTGGTCCTGAGATGCCCGAGCCAGGTGGGGGAGAGTCTGGCTGCTCTGCCCATCCCCGTCCGGGAGGTCGGGACAGGGAGCTGTTCTCTGCCTGAAGGGTTCTCCCTGCCCTCATTTGTAGAGCTAGTGTAAAAAGCCCGCTTGGAACATCTTCTGAATGCCAGGTTATTTCCACAAGTCAGTGATTCCCGTTGCTCCCCCCAGCCTTAAACAGTCATGCCTTCTGCGGCCACCAGAGCCTTCCAGGCAGCTCCTTGCCCCGGAAAGAGGACTCTGTTTCTTGGTGGCTGCTATCCAACTCCCCTACCAGCAGGCCCTGAGCTCTGCCCCACCCTGCTCCGATATGGGCTTCAGCCAGCAAGGGTGAAGCAGGTCCTTTTCCTGAGGGTCTCAGTGCTCTTCTGGGGCACAGAGCGGTGAAGGCACCCTGCACCTAGAAGTGGGGACCCAGTTTGTCACCAGTTGCCAGCAGAGCTGGCTCGAAACTTGGATTGTGTCAGTGCCGCCCAGGGTTAAAGCTTGCTTAGGAAACGTGGCAGCTGGCAGTGTTTTGCTCCTGCTGGAGGCCGCAGCTGGCACATGGGTCTCTCCCCCCGTAGCCAGGTCAGTACAGACCGGATCCCCTAATCATGTTTGTGTAACTGCTTTGGCCGGTTTCCCTTCCTCCCAGCTCTGTGCGGCCAGAGAGCCCAGGGTACATTGCTCTGCATCCTGCTGCTGCTCCATGTGCATTGATTAGTGTTACATTTCTACTATGGTAGCACCCAAAGGCCCCCTGGGCCCTGGCCACTCGGCATTGTGTGCCCTGGCCACTATCCTGCTGAGGGCCGTGCTCAGAATGCAGTGACACCGAAGGGGTTGGGCAGCATAGCGGATGTGATGGCAGCAGAGCTACACTGTAGACCCAAAGTGAACCAGGAACTGGACGTGTGTGTGCCTGTGACAAGATCCCTGTTGCAAGCTGTAGTGTAGACAGGACTTGCCCGAGGTCACACAGCAAGCCAGGAGTGGAGACAGTAATAGGACCTGCGAGTCCTGACTCCAGTCCCTTGCTCACCCGGGAGCCTGGGCAGAGTTGGAGACAGATCTGTGGCTTTGCGGCACACTCATTTCTTGAGCCCATGCCTCCCTCTTGGCTGGCCAGCAGAGGCATTGTTCCACTGAGAGACTGGCTTCCTCCTTAGCTCTGGTGCCCTGTCCACTCGATGGTCTGACCTTCAGCCCCTGTGCCACTGTCCTGCTCTCAGGCAAGGGGTGTGCCTAGATTCAAGGGCAGCTAGTCTGCCCTGCTCTGTCGACAGGCCTCTTCTCCAGCCTTTTCTCCTGAACTCCAGCTCTGCACCTCCCTGAAACGAAGCTGCCAATGCATGTTAACGCATGAGATGGGGAGTGTTGGCTAGAAGGCAGAGGTTGATGGCTTAGGTGTGTCACAGCCCACCGCTGAGGAGTGGGGTGATCCCGTGAGCTGTGGAAGGGGCAGGCTGTAAGTATTCCCAAGGCTCTGGCTCCTGCAGCGCAGTGCATCCCAGCCCTCCTGGTGTGCCCGGCCTCTTTGCTTGTGCATGAGATTTTAACCCCTTGATTTGTGCGGAATGAAGACGACCGGCTGTTCTGCAGGGGTCTGTGCTGAGAGCAGAGGGAAGGACTCTGTGCCGGGGAGTTGACCAGCCATGTGTAAGAGCCCCCCATTTCCTCCAGTCGATGTTAATGCTGGTGCTCACTTGAGGTTGAGGGCCAGGGGCTGCAAATAGCCTCTGGGTAGACATGGATCAGCCTGATAATTAGCCTGATAATTAACTGCTGCCAAGTGTAATGGGTTTTATGAAAGTTATGGAATGAGATAATTAGCAGATGCCCCTAACTTGATCTTAAATGAGTGGTTTTACGGGGAGTGAAACGTCAGCTGGCAGCCCTGGAGAACGAAGCCCGGCGTGTATGTAGAGAGCCGCAGCATGGCAAGCTTCACGTGCGCACTGCCCTGCAGCATGGCCCATCCCGGGGGGCGGCCGCTCGCAGTAACAAGGCAGTGCCGTTTCAGGGCCTGAGACCCAGCAAACTCCTCTTACAGAGGGGCCCCAAACATCCCGTAGATGGGAACAGCTTTTCATCCCGGCTGAGCTGACCTGAGCTCAGGCAAATCCAGAGTCTGTCTGTAGGAAACACTGCAAAACCTTCCTCTTGAAAACCCCTTTCCACCCTCTCAGCACTGCCCCTTCACCCCAACAACCGCAGGGGCCGTGGATGAAATCTAAAATCCCTCCCCCAAGCAGAACTTTCCCCCAGAGATGGCGATGTGCCCAAGAGCTCAGGGAGGCTGGTTGCGGGTGCTCAGATTCCAGTGGTGGGCAGCAGTACAATCCCAGTAGTATAAAGCGGGCGGAGAGCTGGGCTGGGTTCAGGATGAAGACTGAGAAGTGAAAGCTTTGTAAGCCACAGCAATGCCCTGAGGCGCCTAATGCCCCAGCAAGTGTGAAAATCAGGGGGGGTCCGATATAAATAGGCACATTAAAAACCAGTGTAGTTAGAAGAATGTTAAGGTTGCAAAGTCCAGCTCTCAACAGTTAGGAAAAGCCAGAATGAAGATTCCCAGTGCTACCTTAACACTCCCTCGCATACATATATGTTAGGATAGTCTTGAACTCCATAGTCACACATTAGACTCCTAGAAACGTGGGACTTGGAAGGACCTCGAGAGGTTTTCTAGCCCCTTGCGCTGAGGCAGGGCGAAGTATTATCTAGACCATGCCTGGCTCGTGTTTGTCTAACCTGCTCTTAAAAATCTGATTCTGCAGCCTCCCTAGGTAATTTGTCCCAGTGCTTAACCACCCTGACAGGAAGTTTTTCCTGATGTCCAACCTGAATCTCCCTTGCTGCAATGTAAGCCCATTGCTTCTTGTCCTGTCCTCAGCGGTTCAGGAGAACAATGTATCACCCTCCTCTTTTTAACACCCTTTTATGTATTTGAAGACTGTTAGCATGTGCCCCCCCCCCCCTTCTCCAGACTAAACAAACGCAGTTTCAGTCTTTCCCTGTCGGTCGTTGTTTTCCCTGTATCAGCTGTCAGCAGGGTTTCAGATCCATAGCACAGACCTCTTTGCGTGGCTGGTGCAACCTGAGAGAGGGGTAGTGGGCGGATGGGCAGCAGCGGCCTCTCATCCCTGTTCAGATCCTGCCCTATTCCCTTCCCCATTCAGTCACCCCAGCTTCTGGCTCCCCCCATCCCTCCTGGGGCAGACTCTGTGCTGGCTGAGTGCCTGAAGCCAGGTATCGCCACACCTCCAGCAGCTGCTGCAGGAGGAACTGCATCTCCTGCCCACAGCTCAGCCAAATGCATGACCTGCAGGCTGAGATGCAGGCAGGTGTCATAGGGTGTGTGTGTGAGAGAGAGACAGACATGAGATGTGACGCTGGGGGAGGGGCCTTTAGACGTGAGTGGGCTTACGCCCGCCCGCTTCCCGGAAATTCAATATGGCCAACAACTCCTGTCTGAGACCAGCCTTCCAGTACCCCGGCGCCCAGCCAGCCTGTCCCCTCCTGCATGGGGAGTGGTTGGCACTGCGAGTCCAGTCCTGCAGTGTCCCGTTGTCCTTCCCTACTCACCTGTGGCCGGTGTGCGGTGCTAGGGTTCTCCTGAATCGCTCGGCTCAGCCCTCCTGTGAGACATGCCATGTTTTCTTAAGCTGCAAGTGCTGGAGGCTGGAGTCCTCGAGTGGGAGGCTGCTCAGTGAGTGAAGTTGGCTGGCCGTGCCTACACACTCTTTGGGAATGGGAGCGTCTCAGGCATAGCGAGGGGAATTGTGCCCACAGGGACAGGTGGACAACTGAGCCTGGGGAGTCGCTGCATGACTGGGGAGAGGTGAGATTGGCTCTAAAAATGTCACCACCGCTGGTAGGGGAGAGTCCTGTGTCTAGATCTGGCTTGGGGACCAGGACCAGATCCAATCCGAATTCAGGAACAGTAGGACTCTCTAGCACCAAATAACCAAGTGTCTCTCAGAAGAGACTTGGATTATTCATTAATACGCCCATTAGTGCAAGGTGAGCAGAGGCGTGTGGAACTGAGACCTCTGAGCCCCTAATGCCCCGCACCAAAGCCCCCACACTGTTTCTCCTGGACTCCCCGTTGCTGGGACTTGGGCACTAGTGGCCGAGATGTGTCTGGAACCAGCGTGCCTGCCTGTCTCTGAGCTGGGTGTTCTGGGGAGAGGGTGTTCGAAGTTAGGGAGGTGCTCTGGGGAGCACAGGTGCGTGGGACTCACTGGGAAGGCTGGCAGGGTGCACCTGGAGGGAGGGTAGCTTGTGTCCTTCAGCACAGTTCCGGGCAAAAGGAACTGAGGAGTTTCCTTCTGAGGCCAGCCTAGTCTCTGACCTGGTGTGTGTTGTTATCCTGCAGGGGACACAGACATTCAGCTGGAGCGGCCAGACAGAACGCAGGGAATGGAGACCAAAGTCCCAGCACCAGGGTTCGCCACCGCCAGCAAGTCAAGAGTCCGAGCACAGCAAATGGCACAGGTGAAGCACAGTACTGGATGGGGTGATGCTTGGCTTTTCAGGTAGTGGCTGTATGGCAGGCAGCGCTCAGGGCCTCAGCTAGTGGAGGAAGATGACAACCGGCTGTACAGATGTTTGTTGAACCAAAGCTATCTCCCGGTAACACACAGCGTAGCCCACGCCTGCCCTGGAATTTCATGAAAACATTGTGGAGTGTGGCCAAAGACTGCTGGTCCCAGTGTGCAATGCTCTATCTTGATCCAACCAGACAGCCCACAGTATGCGCTGGGACTTGTGCTCTTCCCGCACTGCCATATTTAAGGAGAGAGAAGTTCCATTCTGGGCCAGGTAGGAGCAGCCTTTGGGTTCCTTGTGAGTTGCCATTGTGGCCCTGTGACTGAGTAATTGGAGCAGCCCTGCCATAGATTCCAAGCTCAGAAGGGACCATTGCGATCCTCTAGTCTGACCGCTAGTATAGCACAGGCCAGAGAACGGCCCCCAAATGACTTCTAGAGCAGATCTTTTAGAAAAACAGCCGATCTCCATTTAAAAATTCTCAGTGATGGAGAGTCCACCATGACTTTTGGTAATTTGTTCCAACAGTTAATTACTTGCACTGTTAAAAATGTACACCTTATTTCCAATCTGGATTTGTCTAGCTTCAACTTCCAGCCATCGGATTATGTTAGACCTTTCTCTGGTAGATCGAAGAGACCACTATTAAATATTTTTTCCCCATGTAGATACTTGTGGACTGTGATCAAGTCACTCCTTGCACTTCTCTTTGTTAAGCTAAATAGACTGAGCTCTTTGAGTCTGTCACTACAAGGCATGTGTTCTAATCCTTTCATCATTCTTGTGGCTCTTCTCTGAACCCTCTCCAATTTATCAAAATTCTTTTTGAATTGTGGGCACTAGAAATGGACACAGTACTCCAGCAGCAGTCACACCAGTGCCAAATATAGAAGTAAAATAACCTCTCTCCTTGTACTAGAGATTCCTTTGCTTAAGCATTCCAGGATCGCATTAGCTGAACATGAACTCCCAGTGTGACACTGTGGTCAAAACAGCTGATTGTCCACGATGACCCCCAAAGCTTTTTCAGAGTCATTGGTTCCCAGGATAGAGTCACCCATTCTGTAAATATGGCGGACATTTTTTTGTTCCTAGATGTATATACACCTCTACCCCGATATAACGCTGTCCTCGGGAGCCAAAAATCTTACCGCGTTATAGGTGAAACCGGGTTATATCGAACTTGCTTTGATCCGCTGGAGTGCGCAGCATCTCTTCGCCCCCCCCCCCCCCCTCCGCGGAGCACTGCTTTACCGCGTTATATCCGAATTCGTGTTCTATCGGGTCGTGTTATATCGGGGTAGAGGTGTATTTACATTTAATTGTATAAAAACCCATATTGTTTGATTGTGCCTAGTTTACCAAGTGATCTAGATCACTGTCAGTGACTTCTCCTCTTCATTATTTATCATTGCTTAAATTTTTGCATCATCTGCAACTTTATCATTGATGATCTTACATTTTCTTCCAGGTCATTGATAAAACTATTAAATAACCTAGGGCCAAGAACCGATTCCCACTGTGGACACACCCATTTAATTATGATTCCCCATTTACAGTAACATTTTGAGACTTATCAGTTAGCCAGTTTTTAATCCGCGTAACGTGTGCCATGTTAATTTTATATAGTTCTAGTTTTTTAATGAAAACATTGTGCAATGCCACATCAAATTCCTCCAGAAATCTAAATCTATTATGTCAACACTGCTACCTTTTATCACCCAAACTTGTAATGTCAGATTTTTTTATGAGAGATCTATTTGCCACAAACCCATGTTGATTTGCATTAATTACATTATCCTCCTTTAGTTTAGTATTAATCAAGTCCTGTATCAGTGGCTCCATTATCTTGCCCAGGGTTGATGTCAGGCAGAAAGGCCTATAATTACCTTGGCACAATATTAGCCTTCTTCTAGTCTTCTGGAAGAACTTTCCCAGTGCTCCAAGACTTACTGAAAACCAGCATTAATGGTTCAGTGATCATCTCATCCAGCTCTTTTAAAACTCTTGGATGCAAGTTATCTGGACCTGCCGATTTAAAAATATCTGACTTCAGTAGCTTCTGTTTAACATCCACCAGACATGGGAGTGGAATGGAAAGAGTGTTACCACCACCACCATCTGTTTCCCCCCCACAATTATGGAACAGCAATACTGTGACATACCAGGGTACAGGCCAGACCAGTATGGGGCTGTGTGACACCTGCCCTGCAACCTTGGGTGCCTTACAATGCCTTGCTGAAGTAGCTCCCACCTGGGCCACTCACAAACAGCCTTCCAGCATGCAAGCCACACCGTGAGTGTCTGTCTGTAACAGCAGCCTGCCAGCCACACTTAGGGTACGTCTACACTTACCGGAGGGTCCGGCGGCAGGCAATCGATGTTCTGGGATTGATTTATCGCGTCTGGTTTAGACGCGATAAATCGATCCCGGAAGTGCTCGCCGTTGACGCCGGTACTCCAGCTCGGCGAGAGGAGTACGCGGCATCGACGGGGGAGCCTTCCTGCCGCGTCTGGACCCGCGGTAAGTTCGGACTAAGGTATTTCAAATTCAGCTACGTTATTAACGTAGCTGAATTTGCGTACCTTAGTCCGAAGTGGGGGGGTAATGTGGACCAGGCCTTAGCTTACACTGTAGCTCTCACTGTGTTTGGGTGACCCCAGCACAACCCCAGTCTCAGATTTCCCCCAAGAAATGTATGTCCTGTACTGGCCAGCCCTCTCCTGGCCAGTACAAATATTTTGTCTGTTGTTCCTTTAATATGCCAGTGTATTATCTTAAGTAGTTATTCAGACACTTCAGTTCAAACATGCTGGATTAGATAAAACAGTAAAACAAGTTTATTAACTGCAAAGAGAGAGCTTTTAAGCGAGTACAAGTAATGAGGCATGAAAATCAGAAATGGTTACTAGAAAAATGAAGATTAAAGGCTTACTAATGCCTAACTTAACAAACTACATGAGATTCAAAGCAAAGTTTCTCAACACATGCTCCAGCAGTTTATTGATGAAACTCTGAGGTCAGGACCCCTCCTCCAGAGTCCATCTGCTTCCTTTATCTCTTTAGGTGCAGTCAAAGCGATAGGTGGAGGGGGGGGGGGGCTTCAGGTCTTTGTCCCTCCTTTTTATAGTTTGTCCCCCTCTTGAAAATCATTTCCCGCTGGGCACAAGGAGACAAAGAGTCTATGTGGAAGAACGTTCCCTGCCAGCTTTCTTTGCTTCCTTTCCTGCTTGATGACTCTGTTTACTGCTTAGATGCAAATTAAGCAGCACACATATTCCTTTGCTTAGGACAGACCTGTTTGCCAGCTTCTCTTTGGGCAGGGCTGTGGGGTTTGGAACATGTGGTAATAACACCATACAGGGGCGTCATAACTTCACACAGTGTTGCCACACACATTTTACCAGGACAATACTGCCCAGAATATTAAAAAATGATACCTTACAAGTGTATACAGAGATTATTACAATAGTGTCTAGGGTATGAATACAGGAATGTATTCTGTCTCTCATACTTACTGAACACACTGCCTTTTCTGCATTATTACTGATAATGTTACCGTTTCCATTTAGTAATGGACCAATACCATTGTCAGGGGTCTTTTTGTTCCTAATATATTTTAAAAACTCATTGTCCTTAACTCTGCTGGCCATAGATTTCTATTTGTGTTCCTTGGCTTCCCATATCAATTTTCTACAATTCCGAGCTTCTTATTTATATTCATTACTATCAATTTCTCCTTTCTTGTGTGTGTGTGTGTGTGTGTGTGTATAAATTAATAAAAACATAAAGTTTAAGGCCAGAAGGGAACATTAGATCACCTAATCTGACACCTGTATATTGCAGGCCATAAAATTCTCTATTACCCCTTACTGAGCCCAGAAACTTGTGTTTGACAAAAGTATTTCCTAGATTTGAAGCCATCGAGAGAGGTCTTCCTTTGGGAGTTTGTTCCAGTGGTTAATCACCCTCACCCTTTTTTAAAATAAAAATGTGCCTTATTTCTGTTTGAATTTGTCTGGCTTTGGCTTTCAGACATTGTTCTGCCTTTCCCTGTTAGATTAAAGAGCTCTTGAGTACTTGGTATTTTCTCCTTACACTCTGTAATCAAGTTAGATTGCGCTCTTTAAGTCTCTCACTGTAAGGTGGTTGGTTTTTTTACCAGCCCTCAAATGTTATTGTGGCTTTTTTCTGCACCGTTTCCAAATTTTCCGTATCCTTTTTAAAACATGGACATCACGCAATATTCCAGTATCAGTTTCACCAATGCCATGTACAAAGGTAAAATTCCCACCCTACTCCCCTTTCCATACATCTAAGAATCGCATTCGCCCTTTTGCCAGAGCATCGCACAGGAAGTTCATGTGGAGTTGCTTGTCCATTATGACCTCACAATCCTTTTCAACGTCACTGCTTTCCTTGTTTCTAGATGCATAACTTTGCATTTGTCTGTATTAAAACACATTTTGTTTAAATGGGCCCCGGTTATGAAGCAATCCAGATCACTCTGTAGGGTGGCTGTGTCTTCATCGTTATTTACCGCTCCAACAATCTTTGTGTCATCCCCAAATGTTTTCAGCAATGGCTTTACTTCAGGATCGTTGATGAAAGTTTTCCTAGTGTGTGGGTGAATACTGATCACTGCTGAACCCCACTAGAAACTCTCCCATTCAATGATGATTCCCTATTGACAATTTTTTTTTTTTTTTTTAAGGATAGTTCAGTTATCCAGTTCATGCATTTAACGTGTGCTATATTGATAATGGCCAGAGATCTCCTCAGCCAGCTTTTCTAGGACTCTTGGGTGCAAGTTATCCAGGCCTGCTGATTTGAAAATATTTGTTCTTAGTAGATGCCAATTAATATCCTTGTTAGTTACTAATGAACTAGAAAGTACTTTATCATCTGACTACATCATTCTGCTTCTTTCCAAATGATATTTATTGAACACTTCTGCCTTATCTGTATCATTATTAATGATTTCTCTCTATGTAATAATAATGGCCTATCCCATGGATTTTTTTCCTTGATGTCTTTAGCTTCCCTTATAAATTTTTTGCACTTCATAACTTCTAATTTATATTGTTTGCTATCTATTTCCCCATTTTTCCATTTGTTATATGTTTCTGTTTTATTTCAAGTAGCTGCCTTCGCTTTGCCTCTGGATCAGGATGGGCTTTTTGCCAAAGATGTCATCTTTTTGGATTGTAGAATTAGATTTTTGGCCATTTAATAAACTCTTCTTAAACAACTCCCTATTTTCATTCACATTTTTCTGTCTAAATTTTTTCTCCAATCAATTTTGCTCAGAATATTCCTCAGCTTTGGGAAATCAACTCTTTTGAAGCACCAAGATTATATATTGCTTGTTGGGACTCTCCTTTCTTTGCCCATATGGAATGGAACCAGGTCATTATTTCTGATCCCTGATACACCCCTAACTCCTCTTGTTCCCTGGCCTGTAACAGACCCCTACCACTACTCCCTTCTGTGCTGTGTTAGGTAGGTCACTGATCCAGACACATTCAGGATCCTGTGGTTCTGAGTTATCAGTCACTCTAAAACCGGTAATTGTCTTTAATGTAGAGTATCTCTCCACACATCTTTTACCTACTCTGTGCTTCCTGAACAAGTTGTAACCAGTGACTTTAACATTACAGTCTTGTGAATTGTCCCGTCAGGTTTCAGTGATGCCAATTATATTAAATTTGTTCTTGTCAGTGAGAATTTCCAATTCCTCTTGCTTGTTCCCCAGATTCCTAGCACTGGTATGTGAATGACTGAAATCTTCTCTCCACATTCTTGGCTGTATCAATTCAGTTTGTTCGCAACACGCTGAGTTCATTTGTACATGGTTTGCCTCCTTCTCCTGGTCGTGGTAGTTTAATGCCCTCCTGGCTGCCTCAGCTCCTTGTCCGCTGAGAAGGTTAGCCTGTGAGATGCAGGCTGTCCTGTTCGTACCGCCCCTGTCCCACTGCAGTGTAACCCAGCGTTCCACAGAACTGCAGGTACAACATGGAGCTGTGGGGTGTTCTTGGCGTCTGTAAAATCCCTCAGGTACTGGCTCTCTTATGCAGTACGTATCTACAAGCATCTAGGAATCTGCCTAGGGCCTACAAGTAACCTCCGAGGCGTAATGCTGTCCAGGGCCATGGTAACTCGGCCTCTGCTTTGACTGCTGGGATTTCTACTGACTTACCCATTGTGTGGAAGCCATCTCGCCCTGTGAGCGAAGGGGTCTCCTGCAGGGACTGAGGTGCAGGGACTGGCTGGGGCTCCCTCTCCCAGAATTAGCCTTCGGTCAACATGGGCCACAAGCTGCTGCTTGTTTTCACTCTTAGAACCAGTTTGAAGCCTGTGGCCTGGCTTTGGTCACACGTTACACTTAGAATCCAGTCGTGGGTTCCCCTGAGTCCTAGCAGAGCCACAGGCGTCAAGGTGAGGGGCTGGTGAACACGCACAGTGGGAGCTGCCATCCTTCCGTCATGCATGTGAACACGTGTGCACACTGGGATGCCAGGAGTGGCTGCACTCCTCTTCCCTGTGCAGAGGAGGCGCAGCAGCTGCTAGTGGCATGGCCTGTGAGGGAGTGGCAGGGAAGTGGGCACTACCTGCCCCCAGCAGAAAACCAGGAAAGGCCAGAGCTTTGGGCAGCGGGTGGAGCCACTGGGTGGCATCTTGCAGGCTAATCTGCTGCCACTTCTCTCTCTCCCTCCCCGCCCCCCATTAGCTGGGAGGTTTGCTCCTTTCCTGCTGAGTATTCAGTGTGGTCCAGCAGTGTCGGATTTATTGGCACTGTCGGACTTGCTGAGTCAGCCCTTCCCAAGGCCCAGGGCACCTCCTGGCAGGTTTTTGGGATCCCTGCTCCTCACCTGAATTAACCCAGTGCCCCTAGAGCCGGGAAGTTTGCTGGCAGCCGCAGGGGAAATGCTAGACAGTGAGCGCCCTTGTTTCCCACATGCTCTGCTTGGTCCCGCCAACCCGGCCTGTACAGACAGAGGAGGCGCAGGGGGTGGCAGCAGCTGGCAGAGGAACAGAGGCCCTAGTACTGCTCCCCACCCTTGGGTGAACAGCGAAGCTCCCTTTGCAGAGGGCCACAAGCTCCCTGTGAACCTGGGGCCCTGGGGCGGAGGCTAATCGTTGCCGTCAGTAAGAATGGCTGTAGTGGTGCGTTTTCCCTTCTCCTCAGGAGGTGGGGCCGTGCCACGTATCAGGGCCAGCTAGATCAGCCACGGCTGCCTGTCTCTCCTCACTCAGCCCTAATCTCTCTGCCCTCTGCATTTTCAGTGAATGGGGACTCTGCTGGTGCCACCGACGCTGAAGAGGAAAGGTCTGTGGTGGGAGTGACCTCACCACCTGCAACAGTGTCGAGCGAGACCCCCGGGTCCACCGCTGCCACCCTTCCTGCTTCATCCGTCCCTGGGGAGCCAGAGGAGCCGGCCCCTGCCTCAGGCACCCAGTCACCTCCGGCTGCAGCACAGGCCTTGGAAGCTCTACCACCCGGGTAAGCAGCTCCATCTCCAGCCTCAGGCCCATTCCGAACACGGTGTGGCCCATTCCCAGCGCAGGGCACCACGGCGCTTGCTCCTCATGTGCTGGGGTAGGGGGAGTGAGGCTAGCTCTGTGCAGAGAGGGTCCGAGGAGCTTGAGTGGTCTGGGCCGTTGCTCTGAGGCTGCAGGAGCAGCTGTGTTGGAGAGGGGGGCTGTGTTCTGCCAGGCTGGCTATGGAAACACAAAAGCACATGGGGCCCTGGGCACCTTCTGGAGCAGCACAGACAAGCAGCCGGACTGTGACAGACCTGGTCCGTGGACAGCATCTGTGTTTGGCTGTACGTGGGGACTGACCTCTCCTCACTCAGCAGGGGGTGGGCCAAGGCTGTATCCGTTTCACATTCTCAGGGGCTATACACAGCGGCAACATGACATATCCCTTGCTGTCAGGTCCCCAGGAGAGAAACTGCGCCTTTTGCTCTCCCTGAGCAGGACAAAAGGTGTCTGTGGCGCATACATTACAAAGAGATGGGAAATTTCCAGAGCGCTCCCTTTAAACAAGAGGGCCTGAACATTTTTTAAAATAAACTCTTAGAAACATGTAAGGGTCCTGCTCCCCTGTCAGTTTGGAGTGGGGGGGGGGTCTCACTTAGCTGGGGTCGCCCATGCTAGCTGCTATACAGAGAAATGGGGGAAGGGTTAGCTCAGTGGTTTGAGCATTGGCCTGCTAAACCCAGGGTTGTGAGTTCAGTCCTTGAGGGGGCCATTTAGGGAACTGGGGTAAAAATCTGTCTGAGGATTGGTCCTGCTTTGAGCAGGGGGTTGGACTAGATGACCTCCTGAGTCCCTTCCAACCCTGATATTCTATTCTATGAAACAGTGGGTCTGACCAGACAAAGTGTGCTGTCAGATGCACACAGGAGGTGGAACCAGTGAGAGCTCTGTTCTTGGGTTTCTCTCCAGTCCTGGGCCTTTCCAGATTTACAGGTACCAGCAGGAGGTGAAAAAATCTTCGGAGCAGAATTTCGTTTTCAGCTTCCTCCTGTCCCTTTAAAGAAAAGATGTGAGACTTGGTTCCTCTGTCACATAAAAATCTGCCTGTCCTCTGCATGAGCTGGTGTCCTGCCAGGTTACCTAAGGCCAAGCATCTTCCTGTGTCTCTTGCTTGGCTCTGGGCATTGGAGATGACACCAGCTCCCAGCAGAAGAAATACAGCCTGCAGGAGGAGGACTTGGTGCTTGCAGGCCCCCCAGGAGTAGGGCAGTTGGGAGAGGGGCGCTCTGGAAATTACGGTTGATGTGTGAGCTGCAAGACCATCGTGCCGCCCAGCCCAGGTTGCAGGAGGGCAGCCTGAGTGAAAGCTTTCTCTTTAAATTTGGGCCATTCAGGCAACGCAGCAAGAAGGGGTTGTTAAAGGGGAAAATGGCCTCCTGCATTTCCTGTGAAGTGAGCTGTTTATTTTCCTTTGGCTAAGCCAGTGCCTGGAAGGTCAGGGCCTCGCTCATGTGTCAGTCACAGGTAATTAGGGTTAACAGCTCAGTGTGTCTTTGGGGTGTGTGTGAGGGTTACTGTTCTCAGGGCTTGGGCTCTTCCTGTTTCCAGGCAGCTGGAAAAGGCCAGTGCTCTGAAAAAGGTCTTTATTCCAGCAGGAGCTGGAGCCTCTCACTGCTCCTGCTGGTCAGACTGAAGATCTCCTTCTCCTCGCCCGGGCAGACCTGGGGCGCTGTCTTTCCTGGCGTGAGTGGGCTGTGACTGCCAGCCCAGCCCAGCCCAGCCCGGGTGCTGCTCACAAACAGCGTTATGGAAGCCCCTAAGGGTGCAGGGAGGTTTCAAGCCAGCGCTCGAGCACGTTCAGCTCTTCCAGCCACCCATTGCATGGCCCCGGGGAGCCACACTGAGGATGGGCTAATTTGCTGCCCGTGCCCTGGCTCAACGGCACGTTCTTGCTGCTGTTTCTCTCTGTGATTGGAACAGAGAATCCAGCATGTCGGAGGGAGAGAGGGCGGCAAATATGCAACCTGCTCTTTGTGGTGGGGGTAGGGAGGAGGAGGAACAGCAGCAGCAAAGCCCCTCCTGTTGCACCCACTGGCCTGCATGAACTTTAAGGGCCACCACACTGCAGCTTGGGCCGTTCCCTATCTGTACCCTGGGCAGAGGCTCTCCTGGGGGTAACATGATTCACCCTCTAGCTGGGGCTGGTTGGAGTTACAGACTCGTGCTGTGCTAAGCCACTGGCCTGCTTGCGCAGTGTGGAGTCCTGTGTCCTGTACTGGGAGGGCGGGCGTGGAGTGTATTCTGGGGTCTCTCCTGGCAGTTCTGAGCACATCAGGAACCAGATTTCTAGGGCACAAGTGGCCAAATGTGAGACCTGACCCAAGAGAGGCTAGACCAGCCTTTCTCCCCCCAGAGTCTTGCTTTGGCTTGGCAGTGCCCCTGGTGGCTAAAATGAGGTGGGGGAAAAAAGTGGAGGTACGTGAACCAGAGCTGGTGCAAATGGGCTTGTGGGGACAGGGGGTTTCTATTAGGCCCTGATCTGGGGAGGCACATTTCTGGCTGTCTTACCACGCTGGTGTGTTGCTGGGAATGACTTCGGCTAGTGGTTTGGGGAGCAGCTTGCAGGCTGGAGAAGCAGTCAGCCGTGTCCATGTGGGCAGTAGTGTCAAAGGACGAAGGGGACCCAGACAAAGCTGGGTAGGTTCAGGCTTAGTAGCAAGACATTCCCATACGTGGCTGAGCAGTGTGCAGATCAGCCCTTTAGTGGCCGGGCTGTGGCTGGGTGACTGACTGGGGAGAGTGCGGAGTGCATGCAGAGCAGTTCTGAGGCCTTGGTGGCCGGGCTGTGGCTGGGTGACTGACTGGGGAG